>NW_027249524.1:5000-35000 GCF_030848795.1 Temnothorax nylanderi | reverse complement strand
ATATATATTAAATGTATTAAATATGCGTTGTATATATTCATATATATATTCCATATTAATTATTTGCTTACTGCACTAAATACAAATATTACGTAAAATTATACATGACATTATCCATTAACAAATCCTTTTCTAGTTTTAAGAACTATATATAGAAAAAGATAAAAAGTATATCAAACCGAGATTAAAGTTCGAGATAAAATCCGCATTGGTAGAAATAGACATTATAGATTATTGTTACATCTAAACGTATTTTATTTTTGGTATCCATCACAATAAATATTTTTAATTAACAAAAACAAAATTAACATCTAGTAATTATTACGTGTATTTCACATAATTTTATTTTACAGCTGATCCACTGGTAGGTAGTATAGCCACGCAATACCTACAAAATAGAGAAGAACACGATATCGCATAGTGCAGCTTTGAATCAAACGCCATGCTACATGAGCACATTTACAGTTCGAAGACCAAGAGGCAGAGCCGCGGGGATACGACGACAAGAAGAAAGATGTCGTCAGCTAACTACCATTGGGGTAGATGAGGCAGAAGATATTTTTAAACAGTAATAACCCGTCAGTATTATACATTCGTACCTCTGACCATACACATATGAACACACACATACAATGTAAATATGCTACGTTTCTTATACATATTGTTATTTACTTCATACTTACCAAATCCAAGTTTTATTTAATATGTATAATCTATTGTAACTGTAAATAAATATTATTTACTGTATAATTGAATGCTGGTACATTTAAGAAATTTATAATTCTGACTTGGATTTATATTTTGTCTAAACTACACATGTATGTTTAAATTGATGTTTTACCTAGTTATTGCACCAATAATGTTTAAATAAATCGTAGCTTTAGTTTTTAACGCAGGAAAAGAAAATTTAACGATACTCGAAATCTAAAATCCGAGCATGCTGGAAGCACTTTCATTATCTTCAATGTGTCAGGTATTAAAAGAACATTAAATTTATCTTTAAAAATAGGCAAAATTCAAGCAGCTGTAACTTTGTTAAAAATGAACAAAATTTAAATTTAAAAAAAAGTGTAACGATGCACCCCCAAATATGCATCGTTCCGGCATAACATCCCGCCGAGACCGCCCGGCCGACCACCCGCAGGGCGAAGACAGGGCACGTTATGCCCACACTCTTTTAAACGCTAGCATGTAACGTTAGGAAGCCCGCGAACGGACTTGCCGCGGCAACCGCCTCGACGCGCCGAGCGATGCCGACCGCGACCGAAGACCGCCGAACGCAATCGCGGCGTCGGGACGCCGTATTTCCCGACCGTTCCGCCGCACCATCCCGGCGCTCGCGATCGCCGTCGCTACCCCCGCCACTGCGTAACACCACCGCGCCGGGTATAAAAGACGAGCGTTTTTAACGCTAAATGCGATTTCCTGATCAACGTTTCGACCGACCGCACTGATCCTGAATTCCCGCATCTCTCTAGCAAGTCAAAACGAGGGTAGAGCGCCTCCGGCATTCTCTGTCTTCGCCGAGTGATTCTCGATAGGCGACCAGCTTTCTTCCACCGCGCACCCGCTAGTCAAAACGAAGGTAGAGCGCCTCCGGCACTCTCTGTCTTCGCCGAGCGATTCTCGTTAGACGACCAGCTTCCCTACACCACGCACCCGCTAGTCAGAACGAAGGTAGAGAGCCTCTGGCGTACTCTATCTTCACCGAGCGCTTCTCGGTACACGACCGGCTTTCCTGCACACGGAGTTATCCGAACGGGGGCAGAGCGCTTCTCTGCCTCCACCGAGCGCTTCTCACCGGATACTCCTGCCGCCTAACGCGCCGAATTGCAGCAATCTCGTCGCCGTATCCGTGCCCGTGCGCACCGCGCTTTACCTCGCGCCACCCGCCACAAGCCGATCGCCCGTCACGATCGCAACACACGTGCATTCCCGCGCACACCGCGTGCGCCCTGACTCTGGGTCCTGCGCTCACCGCACCATTGTACATACCGCGACCGTTCCACTGTGTTCTCAACCCGTTGTAAATACCGCGACCGTTCATTGTAGAATAAATTCTGTTACGTATTGCTAGCCACGATACACTTCATTTTGCCAAACCTCACCGCGCGTCCGTTCCTCCGCACCTCCTTCGAACCCAGCCCAGCCGCGAGCTAGATCCGCGCTTCGAAGCAAGGTTGTTTTAAAAGCTTGAAATCTCTACTTTTGAAAGATTACTATTATTTTTTATTTTTTAGTATTTTTATCGTGGTTGCTCATAACTCTCTTAAAAATCATCGTATTGCAATTCAAAAAACAGATTCTTAAAGCTAAAACTTTGCTTTATTGAACGGTATAATTGCCAAATTTTTTTAAATCCTAACGTAGACATTAAAGTTTTCATAGCTATTAAAGATACAAAAAATATCTCAGATCAAATATATTCTGTTTCGATATGTTTATACATGATATACATGACATTGACAGCGGCAATAACTTATTGGTATTAAATAATCGTCAATAAATAGCAGGGCAAATAGGATTTTATAATTAAATAATCGTCAATAAATAGCAGGGCAAATAGGATTTTATAACAGCAGAAACCTGACAAATACAATACCGCTTTATTTTGAAAATATTGATATATGTCATATAGATATAAAATAAAATCTTATTATTTTATACACGCAATATAGTTACGGAGTACCGTTCACATTTATCGTACATATGGACAATATTAACCTGGATGTATTTCAAATTGCATACTCTGCAAAACAATTCCTATATTTATCCTAACAGCTAGAAGGTTAACTAAAAATCTTAATTGTAATTCTGTACTTCTTACCGTCTCATCTTACTTTGCTCGCTAACTTACTTATATACTTAAAAAGTACTTCAAATTAATTTCTTGCAGGCGTAGATATGTATGCATTAAACTCTTAAACACATGTTCGCTTTCGTATACCAATCAACGTCATCGTAGAAAAAAAGTTGTATAGTATTAATAATAGTAATAGTAGTGTTTCGGGTTCGGCCGAGGAAGCCTCGGGACACGAAGGTTTGCCGGAGTTCGCCCTGACAAGGGCGCGAAGCGTGCTTCACAGATCGGCGAGGAGTGTTGGCGAATTTATTGCAGTCGTTTCGTTGTTGGTATAATATTTAATTACAGCAGAGATACAGATAGACACTGTGAGAGGCGTGATCTCACTGCGCGGAAGGCTGAGAGAGTCCCGTGCACGAACTCGCGGCGTCTCGCGGCGCGTGGCCCCGTTCGGAGACGAGCGCTTGATTCGACAGGTCGGTGAGGAGAATCACGTTCTCGCTCACTGAGGTCGTCCACTTCCCCGTTGAAGACGGCTGGTGGAGCGTATGACCTCCGTTTCGCGCGGCGATCGATCGAGGATGCTGGTCGCGGCGAACGGTTTGTCGACCTTTCGGCTCGAGTTCTGTGACAATTCTGTCTTTTCGCGGAGACAATCATTGTCAGTACAGGATTGCTTGGCGGGGACGCCGTGTGCGTTACAGAGGGGGACGAATCGTATCGATCCGTGATCGAACCGCGTTGCGGATTACATGAACGCGTGCGCATGACTCGCATGAGTTCGCATAAATTGAACGGGAGCGAAGAGTTATTGGGCGACGCTTCGTGGCAGGGCCGTTGTCTCAGATCGAGAGCTCAGCCTCTGCGATCAGGGCCGTTGAGAGAGATACGGCACCCAACAATTCCTCTCTCGCGAACGGAATTTCGATGTCTATCCTCAACATACCGCCCGCCTCGAAATAAATTTCGAAATATCCACGGTGTGCCCGAGGAGGGCGGTAGGTCGATACGGAAAGATATAAAATGTCTTATAACTAGTTGAGCGTGGTACGGCGTCACACAAATTTTATGAAAGTAATACAACGCTATTTACATGAGTTTTTTTTTTTTTTTTTTGAGACGCGGAGAGATAGATCGTGCCGCCCGCCGTGGAATATTTACTGACGACACTTCTGCCGAAGAGGTCAATCCGCGCGCGCTTCACAGTCGATCGGGAGCAGGCATAATTTTACAATCGGACGTTTATATTCGGACGTCGGTGTTCTCACGGTCACCACACGAATTAGTCCGTCTGCGCCAGCGTGGCAATGGGTTACGCGACCGAGCTCCCACTTACAGGGGGGCAACGTAGCATTGCGTAACAATACGAGTTGCCCGACCTTTACCGGTGCTTTCAATCTTCGCCATTTGACGCGTTGCTGCAAGGTGCTAACATATTCCGTCTGCCACAGCCGCCAAAAACGTTCGGTTATGTGGCGAACGCTTTGCCAGCGGGATAATCGGTTCTCGTTTACGTTTAATAAAGAGGGTTCCGGATTGACTGTGAGCGCGGACCCGATTAGGAAATGACCGGGGGTGAGTACTTCGTAATCGTCCAACGTATCACTTAACGGGGCGAGGGGGCGTGAGTTTAAGCACGCTTCTATTCGGCAGAGTAGAGTCGTGAGCTCTTCGAACGTTAACGTGTGGTTCTTCAGAACTCGGCGCAGATGATATTTTACGCTGCGTACGCCCGCTTCCCACAGGCCGCCGAAATGCGGCGCGGACGGGGGAAGGAAATGCCATTGCACGTTATCAGAAGCGGTGGCGTTTAAGAAATTGGGATCGTTCACTGCCGCTCGGTACGCCTGGGCTAATTCCTTGTCGGCTCCGACAAAGGTAGTTCCGTTATCGGAATGCATTGACTCCGGCAATCCTCGACGCGAGCAAAAGCGAGAGTAGGCGTCCAAAAATGCGGGTGTGGAATAATTTCCAACTAATTCCAGGTGTACCGCGCGCGTCGCGAGGCAGACGAAGAGCGCGATATATGCTTTTCGTGAGACAATGCCGCGCCCCCCGGAGGCTCGAACCTGCACCGGCCCTGCGTAATCGACCCCGCAGTGGAGAAAACTGCGGGAGGGCGGTGACACGCGCAAGGACGGGAGATCTCCCATGAGCTGCTGCGGGACGACCGCTCTTTCGCGCGTACAATTCACGCAGTTATGGATAACAGATCTAACTGAACTGCGAGCATTTAAAATCCAAAAGTCACGGCGCAACGTTGCGAGAGTTAATTGCGGGCCTGCGTGAAGGGCGCGCAGATGAGCCTGCCGAATTATTAACGTGACTAACGGGTGGGAAGCGAGCACGATCGGATGCTTCGCGTGATACGAGAGTGGAGCGTTTCTCAGGCGGCCTCCGACTCTTATCAGTCCTTCGCTATCTACAAAGGGATTGAGAGCTAGAATATGACTTCTTGAATTGACGGGTTGGTGTTGAGTGAGCTCGTGCAGTTCGCGAGGAAATAATTCGGCTTGGATAATTCCGAGCCAGAATGTACGAGCGCGTTGGCATTCGGAGGCTGACAAGGCGCGTCCGTGACAATCAAGAGCGGGGAATTTTTTCGAGTGCCCGCGACAGGAGACGAATCGAATGAGATACGCGGTAACACGAATTAATTTGGCCCAATCTGAAAATTTTGAGGCTAGATCCCACGGCGTGGGGAACCTCGCCGCATGCGTGGTGACAACCTTTTCTTCGATCAACGTTTCCGTTAGAGGCGAGGGAAGACCCTCGGGCCATCGCGTCGCGGGGAACTTCAACCATGGCGGTCCCTGCCACCATAGTGGGTGAGTCGCGAGCTCGTGTCCTAATAGTCCGCGCGAGGCGCAATCTGCTGGGTTTTCCGCGGTCGACACGTGACGCCAGGTCACATCCGGGAGACGGGACTGAATCTCCGCGACGCGGTTCGCGACGAAAGTCTTCCATCTCGAAGGGTGTTGACTTAACCACGCGAGCACGATTTTTGCGTCGATCCAGCAATGACACGCGGAGGAATCGACCGTGATCGATTCTCGTACAAAGGTCATTAAGCGCGCAAGTAGCAACGCGGCGCATAGCTCCAGCCGGGGAACACTTACCGTTTTCACCGGAGCGACTTTCGACTTTCCCATAAGCAAGGAAATAGTTATACGGCCAGATTTGGAGAGTACGCGCAGGTAGACCGAGGCGGCGTACGCGACGTTAGACGCATCGGCGAAGCCGTGCAGTTCGCAACGATCAGAGTCCGACTCTTGACCGGTCCAACGGGGCAGGTGAAGCTCGTTGAGCGCGGACAATTGACTATAGATCGGTTGCCACTCGCGCAATACGTCATGAGGGAGCGGTTCGTCCCACTCGAGCTTGAGACGCCACAATCGTTGCATCAAAATTTTCGCGGTAATCGTGACGGGAGTCACCCAGCCGAGAGGGTCAAACAGTTTCGCGATCGCGGAGAGAATCGATCTCTTTGTTTGCGGAACAAGGGCGTCGATAGCTGCTTGAAATTGAAAGATATCTAGCGCAGGGTTCCAACTAATACCGAGGACTTTCAAACTCTCATCCGTCTTCAAAATTTTGTTACACGCGAGTCCGTGATTCGCGGGATCGATGTCCGACAAAAGCTCCGAACGATTGCTGGCCCACTTCCTTAACTCAAAGCCACCTTTCCGTAGGAGGGCGATGAGTTGATCGCGGGAGATACGGAGGTCGTCGAGGCGATGCGCGCCGAAGAGAGTTTCATCGATGTATTTTCCCTTCTCGAGGATGAAAACGGCTGAGGGAAATGCCTGTCCTTCGTCGAGCACTAACTGATCGAGCACGCGAAGCGCTAAGTACGGAGCGGCCGCGGTACCATAGGTTACCGTGAGAAGGATGTATTCGCGAAGCGGGTCAGTGGGACTTTCTTGCCAAAGGATGCGTTGATACGTTACATCTCGCGGGTCGACGCGAATTTGCCTATACATTTTAGTCATGTTTGCCGTGTACACGTACTTGAATATTCGCCATCGCAATATTATAGCGGGTAGGTCAGGTTGAAGTTTAGGTCCGACCAGGAGGTGGTCGTTCAACGAGGAACCCGTTTGACGTGGCGCAGGACGCGTTGAAGACGACGCGCAGATGACTCGTGGCGCTACTTTCTCGCATGACCGCGTGATGCGGGATGAAGACGCGTTGCTCGTCCGCTTCATTTGAAACGGGCACCTCGATCATATGCCCGAGGGTTTCGTAGTCGCGTAAGAATTCGACGTATTCCCGTTGTTGCTCCGGATGAGCAGCTAATCTCCGAACTAAACCTTTGAGATGGTGCTCGGCGATACCTCAAGAATGACCTATATCGATAGGAGGGTCGCTCCTAAACGGGAGGCGGACCATGTATCTGCCGTCGGAACAACGTGAGTGGGTGCGGCGAAAATGCTCCTCACATTTCTCGTCTTCCGGTTTAAGATGCACTTTATGCGGAATCTCCTCGACCTCCCAGAATTTTCTAAGTTCCTGATCGAGGGACAGAGAAAGGCAGTGGTGTGCGTTCACCCTGACAGGCGGTTGATCGGGCGGTGCTGCGACCGAAGTAGTATGCGACTCCACCTTTGACGGGGGGATGGGCCCCGAGATCACCCATCCTAGGACCGAATTTTGCGCGATCGGTTGTCCGACCGCCCCCTTTCGAAGCCCGTCGACTATAAGGACGCTGTAGAGATCGGCGCCGACTATAATACTGATGGGATCGGCGCTCATAGGGTCGGGATCAGCCCATGGGAGATCTTCTAGGTGAGCTAAAGTATGCTCCTGCGACATACGCTTCGGCGCGTATGCCGTTAACGAGTTCAGAATTAACGCGTGCGTCGAGAAGGCCGGAGTCTGCTTGTTTCTTGGCGAAATGTTTACTTGAGCCGCGTGCTGGTATGTTCCGGCGTGTACACAGCCAACAGCCGAAACCGAGGTCGGCATTCGAACGCGTTTCAGTCGTAGACACTGCGCTAGTTTTTCTGTTATGAAGCTCATCTCGGAACCTTGATCGAGTAGAGCGCGAACAATAACAGACCTACCGAGCGGCGAGCTTACGGTGATCCACGCCGTTGCGAGCAAAGCATACGAACGCGTGGTCTTTGAAGACGCGAACAGTGAGTTTACTTCGCTAGTTTTTGCGTCGACGGCCTTCGGCATCTCGGTCGCCGGGGTTACTTCCTCGGTTTTCGGGGAAAAGTCGGAGTCAACATGAAGCAACGTATGATGCGGTTTCTGACAAAGACGGCAGAGAAATTTGCTCGAGCATGCCTTGGCGGCATGATGTGGGCTCAGGCAATTAAAGCAACGTCGTTCCCGTTGCACGATGTCACGTCGTTGACTCGGACTTTTCCCCGTGAATTGCGGACAGACGCTAAACGAGTGCTTAGACTTGCATAGCGAACACTGCGGTACGGCTTTCGCGCATACGTTTGTGCTACTGATTTTATGCGGAGCTCCGGATTTCGCTTTATCGGATGGTGAGGGGGAGAGTTTCCATTCCTCCAAAGCGCGAACTCGATTTTCCAAAAATTTCTTAAAAACTTCGTAAGAGGGAGGATTCCGGTCCTCGCTGTACTTCAGATTCCATGCCTTTTTTGTGACCGCGTCGAGCTTCTGCGTCCCGAGACTCACTAACATGTCGCTCCAGAGCTCGTCCGGAGTACGATTCAATTTATCGAGAGCTGCGACAGCGGTGTGAATGCGGTCAGATAGGGACTGTAACTCGATCGCGGATTCTTTTGTGACTGCGGGCAAGGTCAGCAACGCGATCATATGCACGTTAATTAAGCGGCGTTTGTTCTCGAAACGCGCGTTTAGAGTATTCCACGCGATGTCGAAGTTATCGGCTGTGACTCTTATGTCTTTTACGCAGTCAAGAGCGCGGTCTTTGAGGCACGAAATTAAATAATGCATTCGCGTAAAATTTGATAAGTCCCTATTATTGATAATGAGGGATGTGAACCTGTCGCGGAAACTCTCCCAGTCCTCATACTTGCCGTCGAACGGAGGCAGTTGCATCGGCGGTAGATGGGAAAGCGAAAAGGCGGACGAAAAGCCCGGGGACTGCTGTCCGAAACTGAACGATTGATTCGGGGGTACGTACGGCTCCAGCTCCTCAAGGCACTCGGCCATGTAATCGGATGCGGTTTGGTACGTCTCCTGCGTGGCCTCGAATCTCAGATTCTGGAAGTAGTCGTGACCAGAGCGTTCGGCGACGGGGACGGCGGCCAGGAGAGCACGATGTCCACCCTTAGCCTCTTCCCAGTCCTCCTTCAATGCCTGGAGTCGATTGCGGATTTTCGCCGCGTTCAGATTCTTCTTTCCCAGCTTTTTGAAGTTCTCTAAGGCGCGTTCGATGGCTCGCAGCCGCAGAGACTGGCTTTCCAGCAGCGTTTCCATGATTCAGGAATGACTCCTCGTGTTCGAAAGAAGGGCTCCGAATCCGGCTCGAAGGACCAGAATTGTTTTGGGTTCGGCCGAGGAAGCCTCGGGACACGAAGGTTTGCCGGAGTTCGCCCTGACAAGGGCGCGAAGCGTGCTTCACAGATCGGCGAGGAGTGTTGGCGAATTTATTGCAGTCGTTTCGTTGTTGGTATAATATTTAATTACAGCAGAGATACAGATAGACACTGTGAGAGGCGTGATCTCACTGCGCGGAAGGCTGAGAGAGTCCCGTGCACGAACTCGCGGCGTCTCGCGGCGCGTGGCCCCGTTCGGAGACGAGCGCTTGATTCGACAGGTCGGTGAGGAGAATCACGTTCTCGCTCACTGAGGTCGTCCACTTCCCCGTTGAAGACGGCTGGTGGAGCGTATGACCTCCGTTTCGCGCGGCGATCGATCGAGGATGCTGGTCGCGGCGAACGGTTTGTCGACCTTTCGGCTCGAGTTCTGTGACAATTCTGTCTTTTCGCGGAGACAATCATTGTCAGTACAGGATTGCTTGGCGGGGACGCCGTGTGCGTTACAGAGGGGGACGAATCGTATCGATCCGTGATCGAACCGCGTTGCGGATTACATGAACGCGTGCGCATGACTCGCATGAGTTCGCATAAATTGAACGGGAGCGAAGAGTTATTGGGCGACGCTTCGTGGCAGGGCCGTTGTCTCAGATCGAGAGCTCAGCCTCTGCGATCAGGGCCGTTGAGAGAGATACGGCACCCAACAATTCCTCTCTCGCGAACGGAATTTCGATGTCTATCCTCAACAAGTAGTAATAGTATCAGTATACTCCCATACAGCACAGATTGTTACAGAAAGTTTCCAGAAAGGTTTCAAAAACATTTCAACCTTTCACATTTCATGTGCAACATCTCTGAAAGAATTTTGCAACATGTCATATAAAATGTTGCAATGGAAATGTTTTTGAAACCTTTCACATGAAGATAATTTTTCAAACTTTCAGTTGAGTTATCTCTAAATCGTTTCACATGAAATAATTTTACAAATCTTTCAGTTGAGCTGTTTCTGAAACCTTTCTCACGCAATAAATTTGAAAACTTTCAATTAAGTTATTTCTGAATTGTTTCATATGAAATGATTTTGTAAACCTTTCAGTTGAGCTGTTTCTGAAACCTTTCTCACGCAATAAATTTGAAAATCTTCAATTAAGTTATTTCTGAATTGTTTCATATGAAATGATTTTGTAAACCTTTCAGTTGAGCTGTTTCTGAAACCTTTCTCACGCAATAAATTTGAAAACTTTCAATTAAGTTATTTCTGAATCGTTTCATATGAAATGATTTTGTAAACCTTTCAGTTGAGCCGTTTCTGAAACCTTTCTCGCGCAATAAATTGAAAACTTTCAATTAAGTTATTTCTGAATTGTTTCATATGAAATGATTTTGTAAACCTTTCAGTTGAGCTGTTTCTGAAACCTTTCTCACACAATAAATTAGAAAACTTTTAATTAAGTTATTTCGGAAACATTTTATAAAATATAATTTTGCAAACCTTTCGCAGTTGAGTTTTTAATGAAACTTATACACATATATAGTTTTATCAAACTCAAAGTTTTTGGATTCGCGGTCGAAGGAAAGCGCCCGTTTCTATGCGGCAGCACCCGTTATTTATAACAATTGCGAATCGTGAGGAGGAAGAATAAGTAGACAGTAGAGTTTCGAGGCAGGAGAAAAACTAAGGAGCGAGCAGTGTATATGCGAGCGAAAGGAACGTGCTCTTCAAATTTTGTTACGCAGTAAGTTATCGTTCAGAATTTGATTGTTATTGTAGATTATCCTAAAGCCTCTTATGGCCAATTTCTTCACCGTCGGATAACTCTATCCTTCGGCTCTTAACCTCACTCTTCATATTTTTCTAAGGGGGCAGTTAGAAAAAGATGAATATAGTGAGGTTAACCGAAGGATAACGGTGAATCCAACGGTGAAAAAATTGGCCCTTAGTCCTGGTTGCACCAACGTCACATAACTTTATAACCTTACTAGCTGACCCGGCAAACTTCGTACCGCCTAACAGTCAATAAATGTAGTGATACCTTTTAACTAAACTTAATTTATGATTTTAATTAACGTAAGAAAATGAATACAAAAAATTTATTAAGTTCAATAGTTCATTAGGATAATATATATAAAGAAAAAAAAATTCAATAAAAGTACAAAAATCAAGTATTTCAATGGCGTGTCGGCAAGACATTTGCTTTGATGAAGCTATGTATTTTGCTGCATGGGTTACACTTGGGTTGATTCTCTTCAGTGAAGCACCTTGTGATATACGATATTTTTCGTTTTGTTATCAGGCGCAAGAACAAATAAAGCGGATGGTTTGCCGACACGTGAACATGCCACGTACAATTGACCATGAGAAAAACATGCATTTTCTAAATTCAGACCACAAACACTCAAGGATTGGCCTTGTGATTTGTTAATCGTCATGGTGAATGCAAGACGAATCGGAAATTGAATTCGTTTAAACTCAAAGGGCATATCGGTTGGGATCATCGGAATCCTCGGAATGAGAACTTCCTCACCTTTGAATTTTCCTTTGAGTATCGTCGCGTGAATCACATTGATCATCAGTTTTCTTATCACCAAACGCGTTCCATTGCATAGTTTTGGTTGGTTTAGATTTCGAAGCATGATGACTACCGAGCCAACCTTTAGTTGTAAATTGTGCGGTGGTAAGCCAGGCACATCCAAGGAGTTTAAAAATTCAGTTGGATAGTTGGTGGCTTCGTCTTCGTTTGTTACACAATCAATAGATTTGAATGAATGCAGAGTACCAACGATTTGATTCTGAATTACAAAGTTTAAGTCATCCACATCTTTATTCTTAGCCGCTAAAATTGCTCGCTCACTCAACCATTCATTATTTTTGTGGTTAGCAATGATGTTCTGGAATACTTTGTTGATGAGCTCGTCTTTCGATGAGACAAAATTGCAAAAATTCGGAGGAAATGAAATCAATCCGCTCGATTCGTCGACAGGAACACGGCCATTACCAATAGTCAGCAATTGTTTGGAGAAATCTTGAGCAGATGGATCGTTCAGCAATGCAACTCTCATATTTGCTGCCAGCTGAAGTTTCTTCACATAGCGCCACAGATTTGATGCTTTGAGGCAAGCGTTTATTTCATCGGCAGCAGTCGATCTTGGAATGACTGGCAGTGTTTGGCGGAAATCGCCAGACAGTAAAATCATTGCGCCTCCAAAACATCTGTAGTCATTACGCAGATCTTTCAATGTTCGGTCAAGTGCTTCTAATGCGTATTTATGCGCCATTGTGCATTCGTCCCAGATGATGATTTTAGACGCTACTAAAACTTTGGCCATTGCGGAGTGTTTCGCAATGTTACATGTCGGTTGTTCAATAGTTTGAAGGTTTAACGGCAATTTTAACGCTGAATGAGCCGTACGGCATCCTTCTAACAATGTGGCCGCTATTCCAGAAGAAGCAACTGCTACCGCAATGTCGGATCTCGCACGAACAGTGGCCAAAATCAATGACATGAGAAATGTCTTCCCAGTTCCACCGGGGGCATCCAGGAAAAATAAGCCACCATTTTCATCATCAATTGCCTTCATTAATGTATCATAGACTTCCTTCTGTTGGGAGTTCAATAGGGGTACATTCGTTCGAACTGATTGGTCTAATTCATGTCGATCATATTCACGTTCACGCTCCAATTCTCGATTAAATCCGTCATTCATTCCACGATCTGGCGCTGGCATTCCTAACCTGACTAACAAACTGCCGCACATGAGGTAACACATGTCTTCGATCAAGAGCAAAGCCTGGTTATGCATCTCCTCATTCGCCTCAAGATCTGGATTTCTTGAACTGACACGAATTCGATGTAAAATGTCTTCTGACATGTTATCCTTGTATTTGTTCCACAGGTCACGTGGATTCGATGGGAAGCATGTCGAAATGATGATAGCAAATAATATACGTATCTGACTTGGAGATGCAGAAATAATTGCTTCAGCGATTGCCGTGTCCCAATGAGTATCGTTTTCAAGCAAATTGAGCTTTTGACATGCAGCACGAAATGTTGGGCACACTATACCATTAACAGTTCGTAGTGATTCAAATGATGTTGGCCCACGAACATTCACCAGCAACAACCGCAAATAGAAGCATTCATCATTCTTCGGATGAACTGTGTAAATACGACCAAGAGCATCAGTAGAACGCACATCCGGATGACCAGGAACCGCATCGCCTTGCTTCCGACGTTGAAATTTTTTCGATGAAGCGTTCCAAGTGTAATAACGTGGCATCTCCGAGTAAAGCAACGTTCGTGCAAACGGATCGCTTTGACAAATCGCAAAGAAACTGGTCAATGTTGTCGCTGGAGGTGTTTCAGCACGTTGAGCAACATTCGACGCGGTGAAATATACTCGTTGACCATTCTCCAGATGCACCGCCAAATGTACAACAGTGGGATGACGTTCGTGAATAGGGAATGAGAATATACGCCAAATCGCCTCATTGCAGTTCACATATGGACCAACTTGACAACGCGTAATTTCATCGTTGGTATTGGAGGTTTGGATGCCAAAAACCGCCATATCGCTGCCTTTCGTGACATATTTGCAGATGTATTTGATCGACTTGCAATGTGTCTTGAATGTTTTGGAAAGAAGTGGCGAATATGGAACAATCCAACTGTTGTCGTCCACGAAATCGTTTCCTTTCACTTTCGTTGTGATAGTTCGACCGTTATCATCGGGTGATCGACGCCGATACAGTGGATAACCATCGTTGCCAGTGATGGTCTCCGTCGTCGACTGTCGTGGATAACGTTTGGAACACTTGCCGTCGACCATGCACGGTGATTGGGGGTTGATGGCGCCACACGGTCCATGAATCATATTCGTAATTACAACATCATATAAGTCTAGATCGGTTTCAGGATCAGGAATCTCGGCACATATGATATCATCTATTTGATCTGGTCGAATTCTTTCGACTAACCAAATAAGAATATGTGCATGCGGCAAGCCTCGTTTTTGCCATTCGATTGAATACATCCAGCATCGAGTATCCCCAAAGACGCGTTGCTTAACAATGTAGTTCATCAGCGACCTGATTTTTTGCTTGAAGACACGTGCGGTGATGTCGTGCCGATCATTTGATGTTTGTCCGGGAAGCAGCATTTGAACAATTTCTATCCATTTCGGATTACACGTAAAGGTAATGAATAGATCTGGCCGACCGTAATGACGAACATATGTCATTGCATCTTGCGCATATTCATGCATATGACGCGGGCTACCTGTGTACGTCGCCGGTAGAATAGTCAAACGACCAACATTAGCTGCATCTCCTTCGGTGCTAATTGCATCGCGTAAATGGATATACTCCTCCGAACGCAGTTTGGCTTGATTAAACCGAATAAAATTTAGGCGCTCCGTTTCGATTTTGACGTACATGTCGACGCAATATTGCTGAAGCAATCGACGAAATCGCAGCAAATAGTTGTCAGCATTTTGACGAATCATCAAACGATATGCGTAATAATTCATCGAGCTAACCTTCTTGGTAGTTTCCTCACCTAAAATAAAAACAGTAAAATTAGTATCTTAGAAGTAAAACTTACGTCCATATTCCATGAAAGGGTGAACAGAACCGTGTGATCACTAAATCCCCGAAGGTCATTTTTAGCATATTTAAAAAGGGTTAAGATAAATGATTTAAGATTGGTTGCCAGCCCTTTGCCCAATATTCTCCAAACAAACAGCCCCTAATCCCTTAGTCGACTCTTACGACTTCCTGAAAAATTAGTAGTGGTTCTTTTTTTTGAAAACCAAAACTAAACCGAGCAAAATTTATGTCATGTTGAAATGAAAACTATGATATTAATACTCACCATTCAATGGATTTATCATCTTGATATTGAAGTGATATCCATCGTCTCCTTGCCAAAACATCAGCGGGTATTGCAACGCGTCATATGAACGGTGTGTTTCATATATTTGTTGCAGTTGCCCAGTATCGCGACGTGTAAGCACAATATCGCGTGTTTCCAAGTTTTCACCAACAATCAGGATTGTAACTTCATCTATTGTTGGAGCATTAAATCTGCGTTCGTGTGTTCCAGCTGGTCGTTTATCCGCTCTGATCACGACTTTGTAGTCATCATTTGGCATGCGCTCCAACGCAGTCTTGAACAGCCTGACCAATGCATGATGTTCATGAAGTAGTTACTGCAGATCATGAAGAATTACTCTTTTCATTTCTGTATTGATCTCTTGACGCCGATCAAGTTGTTCCTCCATATTGCCCATGAAGTATATTTGTAAGAATTTATGCTGTGCATCTTCAACAGGTTGCAATGATCCAATTCGATGGTGAATCTGGCCTTGAATCTATAAAGTCGAAAGCGAAGTTAGTATTACTGATTTATAATCACAATTTTTTTTAAATGTTAGCATGCCTTATTTATTTTAGAGACAAATACAGAGACCTAACAAACAACATTTGAGCAAATTTTTATGTCTTAAATCTTATCTTAAAAAAAAAATGAACATTTACTCTCTTCAACATAAATTACCTTGAATGTCGGATTAAATCCATGTTCTACGATAATGTCTGCCCCAAATGAAGTCATTTGAAAACAGCCATTGTATTTTTGAGTATTCGCTAAAAAATGTCGTGATTCTGGTGTTTCGCCACGAAGCAATGAATGCAATGGCTCAGGTGGCGGAGTCAATAATGGCAATTTCACTTTGCCATTAAGGCAACACAATCCAGGCGTTTCTCCAGCAAACTTCAATGCGCCACAATGCCCACAAACAACGTCCATTGAACCAATGCGAACGAAAGGATGCGAACTGTAATCAATTGTGCAATCGTATAGAAACGCTGCTCGATTCAAATCAACACTTGAAGCATTTCTTCTTGCACGTCGAAGATTATCTCGTTGTTGATCTGTGCGATAAGCTCGACGATTTCTCATTGCCAACCGAGCCGTTTCACGGGCTGCCTCTCTTTGCTCTTGTGAAGCACGTGCTCCTTTAGAAGCACGAAGTCGAGCCATACTAACGCGGCGCTCTTCTCGTGCGATTTCTCGTTCTTCTTCAGTGGATTGATTCGCAATGTTACGAAGCCTAATTGCATTACGGCTTTGTTGGGAAAGATTAGACTTTCTGGGTCGCGGCATTTTTAATAATAACTCGCACAATAAGTATTAATAACACTCGCACAAAACAAACAAATCGACCGGTAACCTTTCGCGATTTACAGCTTATATACTGACAGGCAGCGGCAATGGAATGTTCCGAGAATTTCTCATACATTCTGTGTTTATATACATCTCTCTATACATCTCATACATCTCTATTTTTTTGTTTACATTTCGATTCGAGTCCTCCCTCCCTTTCTCCGGCAAACTTCGTACCGCCTAACAGTCAATGAATGTAGTGATACCTTTTAGCTAAACTTAATTTATGATTTTAATTAACGTAATAAAATGAATACAAAAAATTTATTAAGTTCAATAGTTCATTTAGGATTTGGCTCGCGGCCTAGCTTGCCCCCCTCCCCCCCCCCCGGTCGTCGGACCGAGCGACCGCAAAAAATTTCCCGTTCGCCCCGGTAACGAAAAATCGCCCCGGTAACGAAAAACTATACACTCTATATGCTAAGCCGGAAAATTCTACCCCTATTTCATATGGTCTTAATACAAAATCTGTCCAGCCGTTCTTGAGTTATAAATGGTGTAACTAACCCGACTTTGTTTTATATATATAGATTGTTAGTTTAACTCGCTCTTCGTTTTCTAAGGGAAGCAGTTAAGCGGGGAGCACAGACTTTTGCATAACAAATAATGCATAAGCATAAGAAAATTGATTGATCCATATACATGTGCATAAAGAAATTATAGACCAATCCATTTTCTTATGCTTATGCATTATGCGTTATACAAAAGTCTGTGTTCCCTACTTTAGAAAGAGATAGAGAGTGAGTTAAGCTAAGGTTAAAGTTCTGCGACTGAGTGCAACCGGGCCTTATAAAATAAACATTTGTGTATATGTATTATATATATAAAATATATATATATTTTATAATATATTTGTATGTGTCGCTAGATAAGTACGACCTGAATTAAGTGTGAAGAGCATTAATTAACATACAGCTGCATTTCAACGTACACGGAGAAAGCCATCATTTTAATGCTTGAGATTGGCATTTTATTAAAAAAGGTATTTTGTATCTATCTTGGTTTTTACAGTACAAATATTAAATGTAGGTAGATTATGAGATCGATCAATTGCTACACGTACTTAGATATCTCCGTTTTTGTTAGTACATTAATTATATGATATATTTGTATGTGTTGCTAGATAAGTACGATCTGAAGTGTGAAGAGCATTATTCAACATACAGCTGCATTTCAACGTACGCGGAGAAAGCCATCATTTAACGCTTGAGATTGGCATTTTATAGAAAAAAGGTATTTTGTATCTATCTCGGTTTTTACATACAAATATTAAATGTAGGTAGGTTATATGATTGATCAATTGGTACACGTACTTAGATATCTCCGTTTTTGATAGTACATTATTTTATATAATAATAGTAAAAGATGGATAGAAAACGTAAAAATTATTCTTCCATTTCTAAACGGCATTTTCGAAGAATAATTGCTCATAATACTGCTTTAGATTTATTAAATTTTACTAACAATGAACATTCTGAAATTGACGATGAATTACAACTTGATAATATTGAAATCGATGAATTAGAGCTTGATAATAATATTGAAAATGTAGAGCCAATAGAAAATGAATTTGCCAATAGAAACAATGAACTTGAAAACGACTTAATTGAAAGCAACACAGTTGATGATATTGAATTGAATGAGGAAGAAGAAAAAGATAATAGTGATAGTAACGACAATAGTGATAATGATCCAAGTTTAAGTGAATTAATTGAGGAATCAGTAGTACAGCATATGAGAGATTTTGAATCTGACAATGAAATTGATAATGAAGAAAGTGATCAATTTATTAAGGACATAGCTTCTTGGGCAATTATGTTCCACATTTGCCACGTTGCTCTCGCGGCACTTCTGTTTATATTACGAAAATATACGCAGTATTTATTTCCAAAAGATCCTCGAACATTGCTTAAAACGCCAAGGCATACAGAAGTCGTTGAAATGGGTTCGGGACAATATTGTCATTTCGGCTTACAAAATGCATTAAAAAAAATTTTAGATGAATATATTAAGGTTTTAGGCCGAATGACTGTTAGTCTGGATATATTTATAAACATTGACGGTTTGCCAATTTCTAAATCAAGCAATTCTGCTTTATGGCCCATTTTATGTTCAGACACCGTTCTAAAATCAGTTTTTATTGTTGGAGCATACTACGGTCAAACGAAACCGCAGTGTAACAATGATTTTTTACGACATTTTGTTGACGAAGCAATTTCTTTAAACAATACTGGACTTTTTTATAATGGAATTAAAGTAAAAATTAATTTTCATGGTTTAATTTGTGATGCGCCAGCAAAAGCTTTTATTTTATCAATAAAAAATCATAACGGTTACAATAGTTGTACGCAATGTACTATTACAGGCGAGTACTTAGATGGACGGTTATGTTTTCCAGCGACAAAAATTGTTGATGCTTTAAGGACTAATGAAGATTTTGCTAATAATAAATACAATGATTTCCAAACTGGTGAAACAATTTTAAAGCAGATTCCCAATTTTGGATTAGTTTCTAGTGTACTACTTGATTCTATGCACTTAATATTTTTAGGAGTAGTGAAAAAATTGATATTGCTTTGGGTTAAAGGTCCGCGTACTGTACAATTAAGTCAACAGTTGTTAAATCAGATTTCAGGGGCTTTATTAAATTTACAAAATAGTGTGCCAAATGATTTTGTTCGACGCCCACGATCGCTAAAAGACGTAAAATTATGGAAAGCAACGGAATTTCGCCAATCTCTTCTTTACACTGGTCCAGTTGTACTAAAAGGCATATTAAGAGAGGATATGTATAACAATTTTATAACATTACATATTGCCGTAACAATCCTTGCTAGTCCTGTTCTTTCAAAAGATAATAATAATATTATATGGGCTCAAATGTTAATGGAGTATTTTTTAAAATGTTTTAAAAAAATTTACGGAGCTAAATTTATGTCTCATAATTTGCATAATTTGTTACATATTTGTTCAGATGTGCGGAAGTATGGACCCATCGATGAGTTTAGTGCTTTTAGATTTGAAAATTACATGTTAAATATAAAGAAAATGCTTCGAAAAAATGAGAAACCTCTTCAACAATTGTCAAGAAGATATTCTGAACTCAAGAACTTTAATATGCCTATTAAGAAACGGAAAAACAGTAATGAAATTTATTTTGAAAAAGTCCACTCAAACGGACCTCTAATTGACGGTTATAATTTTTCTTGTCAATGGGACTGTAGTGTCAGTTTTGAATTTAGTTAAACGTGACGATAATACTAAATTTATAATTGGTAGAAAGCTTAAAGTAGTAAAAAATTTGTATTCTGATCCTGTCTATCCTTGTGCATCAGAACAATTGGGTGTGCAAGTTATGCGCGAAGACACTGCTGTATGCCTTTAGCCATGTGAAAATATTCGAAATAAAATGCCGTATAATCAAAATCAGTTTGTTGTTTTCCCAGTGATACATACTTAGAAATGACCAATAATGCGATCTTTAAAATAGGATATTAAGATTTTTCAATGATATAAAATAAATAACCCACATAGCACGTAATATTACAGAAATATTGCAGTAATATTGCAATATAGTAGAAATATTACGTATTACAATGAAATATTTCAGAAATATTACTGATGTATTATACGTTTTTAAATAATATTGAAATATTACAGTAATATTGCTGCAATATATTGTTGAAATATAATACTTTAAGTAGCAAAATAATGTCAAATGACATTTTAATGACATCTTATTGACGTCATTAAGACGTTATTAAGGTATCACACAATCATACGTACGTATTGCACAGATAATATATACCAGTTAAAGAATTTTGGACTGAAAGAAAGAAAAATCTGAATCAAAAAATGTGATGGAATCAAAAGACTGACTTGTACTTTCGGGGAATAAAAGTGATTAACACAAATTTTATAAGTGGTATTTAATTTTATAACTTGTTATTTGTTTTGTAATAATAAAAGGTAATTATATATACAATTAATTTTTAATTAAGAGCCAGTAAGTAAATTGATAATAAAATAAATGGATAAAATTTAAAATTCATATTTCTTATATAATCAATATTAAACTTTTCAAATTACGAGTTTGTCACACGGATAAACAGAACGTTTCTGTGTGCGTAAGTGGAGGGAAGAACGCTAGTGTGTGTGGCTATGCGCTTGGTCGCAGCACCGACCCCCACCATTCCCGGTCTTCTCTCGCTGTCTCTTGCAGGAGTCGGTTGGCGAGCTCGATCGTGTTCGGACGTGTTTTGTCCGGAAGCAAATTTTTTTCAAAGTATTGCGACTGTTACTGTCTGCATTGTTTAACTATCAGTACCTTGTATCGGCGTCTTTCGAGGCCTACAACCTTTGTAATTACGCCGCTTGCGGCTTATAAGACTAGTGGTTCGCCCTGGCCGTTTTTAGAGCAGCACTACTGCTTGAAGGCCATTATTACATAGGAAGAAGAAGCTGTCTCTTGCATGGCTCCGTGGGACCACGCAATCACGTAGTACGACACCGCACAGAAACAATTGTTTTAATTTCAGGTAATTTTTCTTTATTTAATAAATATTGTTCACACAAATATTTTTAAAAGTATTTTCGTATAATTATTACTAATATGTACATTGTACATATATATTTGGCGATTTGTCGTTAAATCCAAAAATAGAGATTACGTGGCATGGTCTGCAAAAACCAAAAACCACGTTTATATATCATAAAAATCATTTCAAAGACCATCTTAAAATACATATATTTGCCTTTGTAACCTTATTGAACGAGTCTCTAATGAAATTATTTATTAACGGCTTTATTCTCAAATCTTGATGCTAACTTAACCTCAAAATTTTTAACAGTTTAATCCAACTGGAGCCCTCAGTTGCAGATACGTGATAGAAATATGCCGATCCCAAATCTTCTAAAAAGCAGTTTAATCATTAATTAAGTGATTTAACCATGATTATTTAACCATTTACGTGATTTTATAATAATTATTGTTCTTATACTATATATTACAGTATTGCTTTCCATCAGTGGATGTTCATGCAGTCCAGAGCAGCACCAAGTAGTTTGATAGAAGAGCAAAAGATTTATTTATTAGATACGTAAGTAAGAAAAAGTTAAATTTGATATAAACCATGCTTTCCAATATTAAAATCGTCAATACTGAAAATCCAAAGTATACGTGTAACATTAACTACAGATTTTCAGTATACATAGATAGTGAATATCGGAATACAGATTCATACTTAATCTACTTTTATGTTTAAAATATATAATTAGATGTAAATAATAATTACTGTTTTTGTATTATGTTGCAGTGTTACGTTGCTTTCCATCAGTAGAAGTTCACGCAGAGCAGCACCAAGCAGTTTGATTTCTATCAAACTCTTCTGAGCGACAGCTTTATTTATTAGATACATAAGTAAGAAAAATTTAAACTTGGTATAAACTGCGTTCCAATATTTTAATATCCAGTACTGAAAATCTAAAGTGTATGTATAACATTAACCATAGATTTTCAGTATAGACAGTGAATATTGGAACACGTCATACTTAACCCCGTACTCTTATGTTTGAATATGTAATTATGTATGAAATAAACAGGGTGATTTATTTCGTGTGCCAATCATCTCCGCTCTAATTATCTCAGAAAGTATTGATTTATTGGAAAAATGTTTCGGATAAAAGTTGGAGGGTTCAAGGAGGACCAATAGACAATTTTATTAGATTTTGAGTCCGGGACCTGTGTTAAGCCTAATAGGATCCAAGTCAAATTATTTAAATATAAATCCCTTTTTTATTGTATCATCTTTTTCTACTAATTAATATGAACAACTTTTGTCTGAAACATTTTTTTATTTGCCTTATACTTTTTGAGATATTCAAGGAAAACTTGGTTTCAAGAATATACTGTTGCAATAGTATTCTAATTTCTTTAAATAATTGTGTACACATGAAAGCTTCAAGGAAATGTATACACAAATATTTAAAGAAATTGGGGTATTATTGCAATAGCATATTCTTGAGACCATATTAAGTCAAAAAGTCTTGTATCATTTTTCCCTCCGACAAGCATTTATCAAGATATCATAAGCTAAATATTAAAAAAATTACCAAATTTTTCTTGAATATCTCAAAAAGTATAAGGCAAATAAAAAATGTTTCAGACAAAAGTTGTTTATATTAATTAGTAGAAAAAGATGATGTAATAAAAAATGGGAGTTTTTATTTAAAAAATTTGACTTGGACCCTACTGGGCTCAACATGGGTTCCAGACTCAAAATCTAAGATCATCCATTATTCCTCTATGAACCCTCCAACTTTTATCTGAAACATTTTTCCAATAAACCAATACTTTAGGAGATAATTGGCACACAAAATAAAACTCACCTTGTATAATCAGATATAAATAATAATTACAGTTATTGTATTATGTTATAGTGTTACGTCACTCTTTATCAGTGGAAATTCATACAGTGCAGAGCAGAGCAATGCAGAGCATGGAGCAGTTTTGAAGAAGAAAGAGATAGAAAGATAATATCAATATTATTTTCTTAATATTATATGTAATACTATTATTAAAAATAACAATTTGATAAAATTTAATAAAATTCATTAAAATGGTTTAATTTTTAGCAATATTAAATAAATATTGTCTAATATTACACAAATAATATTATTGCGTTAACAATATCAATATTATTTTAATATTGTATGTAACAATACTATTAAAAATAATTTAATAAAATTTAATAAAAATTATTAAAATGGTTTAATTCCTAGCAATATTGTATAAATATCACGCAAATATTACAGTAATATTACCGTAATATTACTGATATATATTACAGTAATATTACTGATATTCATTTGCGCGGACATTTTAATATTACCGAGATATCTCAGTAATATTACTGCAATATTTCTGTTATATTTTATTGTAATATTGCAATGGAAAAATAATATTGCTGCAATATTACTGAAATATTATGTGCTATGTGGGAACTTATTATATATTAGATATCTGTATAAATATGTATTTTTCTTTTTGATGATAAGTATATATGTAGGGATAAAAGCCATAGTGGTGTAAATCAAAGTTTTAAAAATATTGACTTGTGTGCATAGATGCAATTATATATTGTATATAGATTGCATCTACGTACACGAGTCAATATCTTACAAATTTTGACTTACACCGCTATGGCTTTTATCCCTCCATATATATATCAAAGTTAGGTTGAGAACCTGTAATATACTGTGTCTTGCCTTTTACAATGTATATTTAGACACAGATATATAATTGCCATATATTTGTATTCTTACGTTCACAGTAAAGACTAGTATTATATTAATATTATTATTATTTTGTTAATATTTGATTATTTTAAATACGTGTATTTTTATATAAAAGTAGTTGCATTTAAAGTATATTTGTATGCATGGTGTGTTGTGACTTTATATGCAGACCGCGAGATAGATACCTCGCTATACTTTTTATATTGTAGAGTACGACAATAAGTAAGAATAGCGATGAGTCGATTTTCCATCGTCGAATTTGAGGATGGACTGCAGTTAGTGCCTAGCAATTGGTTAAGAGGAACATTGGAATGCTTCTGGCCAACGCACGAGAACATAAAAAGACTTCATAAAAATATTGCTGAATGCAAAGAACCAGATGATGAAAATTGGGAATCGTAAAAGTTGTCCGCATTTTTGGAAGGGCAAGTGAGTAAATAAATGACTGCTTCAAATGTATATTGGTTTAACATAACAAAAATAAATTTTTCTATAATATATGTATCAAATATAATCACTGCATTGTATACATATAAGTAACTAATAAATGCAAATATAATTAATACATATATAATGTGTATATAAGGTAGTATATAAATCGTGTATATATATATATATATATATTACATAAGTTTCATTCCGTAAATATGTAAATGTTGAATTCTTTTATTTATTTATATTTTATGATTTGATTTGTCATTAATGTAATAAGTAAACATATTCTTATTGTCAAGATGTGACTGTATATGTACTGTATTGTACATTTAGCTAAATGTTTTAATCAAGAGACACGGTAGTGTCTCGCGCCAAGTATACGCGGAGCGAGACCGACCGTGACTCTTTTACGCGACGCGACGGGTTGCGAGTACTCGAGATGTTGAGATCTCGATAACGAGTGAACGGATCAAGTTCTAAGTAGGCTTGATCGATAGCTTGGGGTCGAATTAGGGGGGGGGGGTTTCTCTTATAATATTTCCGCTACGTGCCCTACGAGCGGAGATATTGCGACGCAAAGTCAAAATGTGAAAATTTTTTTTAAGATACGGAGATACGTCGTCGTCTCTCAATCAATATAACATACTAGCTTTTGAGCCCGCGCTTCGCGCGGGTGAATGGGGAGGGGGGGGGGCGTAAAACAAAAAAAAGCCGCTACATTTTCATCTCCGAAAAATTTGCATTTTGGTATCAAATTCGAGAGAATCGGCCCATGTGTGCGCGCGTGTATGTGTGTGTCAGCACATACAATTCTTTGAGATTCGGTCAATTATTTCCAGAAAAATTGGAAAAATTTTGGAACCGGTTTCCAAAAAGATCGGTAACCAAAAATTATACACTTAATGCAATCCCCGGGAAATTCTACCTCTACTTCATATACAATTCTTTGCGATTCAATCAATTAATTCCCGAAAAATTGGAAGAATTAGAAAAACCGGTTTTCAGAAAATGGGTAACAAAAAATTATACACTTTATAACACTCCTCGGAAAATTCTACCCCTGTTTCATATACAATTCTTTGAAATTCGGTCAATTATTTCCGGAAAAATCGAAAAAATTAAAAAAACCAGTTTCCAGAAAATCGGTAACAAAAAACTATGCACATTATGATACTTCCCGGGAAATTCTACCCCTGTTTCATATACAATTCCTTAAGATTCGGTAAATTAATTCCCGAAAAATTCTCGTAAAATTTGAAAAAAATTCGGAACCGGTTTCCAAAAAGATCGGTAATGAAAAATTAACCACGACATTTTCATCCCCTGAAAATTCTACCCCTATTTCATATACTTTTGGTAAAAATTTGGTCCACTAACGAATGAGTAGTTCGCGCGGGCCTCAGAGCTAGCGCGTAAACCTCAAAGCTAAGAAATTATATATATAGATAAAGGCTTAGCCCCGGAGGACATATGTAATAAAACACGCAAATAGGTGCTAGCGTATATTTACATTTAACGCTAATAGATTTCCGCATCACCCTTGAGGTACTATTGTAAATGCGTTTTTTTTAGTGGTTTCCCCAGTAGGCCTATTCCACTATAAATAAAAATAGCTGTACCACTATAAATAAAAATTTTGGTACCAATTTCAAGGGAATCGATCGCAATTTACTTTTTGACATTTTAAAACGTATCTCGTATTGCACACTTACACTCATACTAAAAATTAATTATTATTTGTAAAATTACTTTTACAATTTTAATATTTATAATTTTTCATGTAATTTATTTTAAAATTTTTAAATGTATATTTTATTAACATTTTAATTATTATATTATTCATTTATACAATTTTATAATTTTTCAATTTATAAAATTTCTCTGTATATTACATTTTTTGTAAAACATTTTTTACTTCCTTCTATTAGATGTCCTTGATTGCTTAATTCATCAATCTTAATTTTTACACTTTCCTTTCTGGTTGCTCTAGAAAATGCCACATAAAGTTGACCATGAGCAAATACAGGATGTGGCAAATAAATCCCAACTTTTTCTAAACTTTGTCCTTGTGATTTATTGATTGTCATAGCAAATGACACTCGAATAGGAAACTGTCTTCGTTTAAACTTAAATGGCAGTTCCAAATCACTTGTAATTAAATCCATCTTTGGAATAAAGACAATCTGTCCTCGAGCAGGACCAGTTAGAACCTCTGCATAAATTAGATTATTTTTCAAATTAGTAACAATAAATCTTGTGCCATTACAGAGTCCTTTTTTAGTATTTAAATTTCTTAATAGGATTATTATAGCACTGACTTTTATTTTAAGTCGATGAACTGGCATTCCAGAAGGTGTCAGAGAGTTTAAAAACTCAGTTGGAAAATTCAATTGCTCTTGTGGATCATCACTTACAATAGAGTCAATTGAGAGATACTCTTTTTCTTCTCCTTCCATTAGACAAAGAATTTCATCATTAATTTTAAATGTATCCTCATTCTTAGGACAAAGAATAGTTCGATCTGGATTTTCTTTAATCTGTTCCATGGTGATTCTATCACCAAAAATTTCAGCAATAAGAGATTCTTTTGATATAAAATTCTGGGGAATTTCAATTGTATCGAGATGTAGTCCATCCGTATTTGATAATTTACCATCTCCGAGTTGCATTAGCCAATTTGCAAATTCTTTTTCTTCCCCAGTTCTCATATTTTGCTTTAGTTTAACCTGAGTTACATTCCTCCATATAGAACTGTATTTTACAGTCGACTCAATTATGGCTGCTTTCTGTGCATGTGGCACTACGGGAAGATTTTGTCTAAAATCTCCTGCAAATAAAATTACTTTTCCTCCAAATGGTCGAGGATTCTTCATTAAATCTCTTAAAAGTTTATCAACTGCTGTTAAAGCATGTCCAACAGTCATGCTCACCTCATCCCATATGATTAGTTTGGCAATGATCAGTTCTCGTGCAGCTTGAGAATTTCCTCTGATATTGGATTTAACACTATCATCAATTGGAATTGAAAGCTTGAATAGAGAGTGATAAGTTCTTCCTCCTTTTAGAAGTGTTGCTGCAATTCCAGTCGAGGCACATGGAAGAACTATCTCGTTTCTTCCTCGAATAACACTTAGAAATGTGTTAAATAAATAGGTTTTACCACTTCCTGCAAACCCGTCAATAAAAAATAACCGATGAAGTTCATTTTGATTTTCAATTGCTCGCATGACAATATCGTATACGTGCTTTTGCTCAGCATTTAATGTCGATAATAAATAATCACCACGTATTCTTTCTTCATCCACATTATACTCTGTTATGTAAATATTTACTGGAGTTGGATTTGGTAATTGAAAATTCTCACAGCTACTTCCATTATTTATTAAAATTTCTTGTATATGATTTAAAGCCATATTTTCAGGATTAACAACATTCTTATGTACAAAGTCCTCAATCAAGAAATCTTTGTATTTATTCCAAATAGCTAATACATCTATTGGAGTTCCAAATATGCAAATGTAAGAAAATAATTCTCTAAGTTGTACAGGCATTTTGGATTCTATTGCCTCCTCTAGCGTTTTTCCCCAAAGATCATCAGTTTCCACCAAATTTTTTGCAATTGCTGCATCCTTAAATGTCTCATAAACAACTCCATTAACAGTTTTCAAATCTTTAAAACATTTAGCTCCAGCCACATGTAATAGAAGAAGACGTAGATAAAATCTCTCAATATCTTTTATGCTTACTGTATAGAGTCTTGAAATTATCTTGTCACCACCTTTTTTGCGTGGCTTCCACTTAGTTTCTTTTTTATCGTATACATAATGATAAGGAATATCTGTGTAAAGAAACTGTACTGCATTTTCATCAGATTGATTTAATTTTAACCATGCAGTCAGCGTAGTATCTCGATTAAGCTCTCTTTGAGCAGCTTGCTCTTCATTTCCCGCACGAAAATAAACCATTTGGCGATTAGGCAAATGAACTGCCAGTCTTATGACTGTGTGAGACTTCATGAACAGATCATATCCGTTCAGTCTCCACATTGCTTCTGGAGCACTAACATATCTTGCATTCAGGAATGAGTTAACTTCATCTATTCTAATGAATCTTGTGCCATCTCGTGCTTGTACTTCAATTGCAGCACAGTCAAATCCTTTATGAATATATTTGTATAAATATTTTACACTCTTCACTGATGAACATATTTCCAAATTTATATGTCGATTATATTTCATTATTAAATATGGTGAATATGGGACCACCCATCGATTGTCAATTTTTTTGCCTCTGACGATGTATTTTTTCTCAAAATTTCTACGTTGATACATAGGATATCCATTTACATTAGCATTAGTTTCTTCACGAAATTCTTTTGGAAAACCTTTTAAACATTTTCCATCTTCCCCAGTGCAAGGATATCTCATTGAGGGATCTCCACATGGACCGTGAATCATATGTTT
The DNA here is from genome assembly GCF_030848795.1 of Temnothorax nylanderi. Lineage (NCBI taxonomy): Eukaryota > Metazoa > Arthropoda > Insecta > Hymenoptera > Formicidae > Temnothorax > Temnothorax nylanderi. The sequence continues at coordinate 6,295 of NW_027249524.1, read as the reverse complement.
CAAAACTTTTTCATTAAGTTCTGGATATCTTTCTTCGTCAGGGATTTCAGCCCATACCATCATGTCAATGACTTCTTGAAGTCGTGGCTTATCTTCATCACTTAACATTGCAAGTAAATGCAAATGTGGAAGCCCTCTTTTTGAAACTCAATTACGCCTGCATAAGCTATAATATTTCCAAAAATTTTATTTTGTATTAAATCCTTTAAAACTTCTTTGACATCCAAGTTAAATGTTTTAGCAACTAAATCAGGTCGAAACTCTATTAGACATCCATCAAGGTTATTCTTAATTTCTGGACATTGAGGATTGCAAGTCATGGTAAGAAAAATGTCTGGTTTACCAAACTTTCTGACCAAAGACATAGCATCTTGGTATCTTTCTTGCATGTTTCTTGGACTGCCCATAAATGAAGATGGTAATATTACAGGTATACCAACTGTAATTCCTTCATTTTGTGCTCGATTATCAAGATGATCCATTAATCCGGAATAAAGTTCAGCTCTTAATTGAGGTTGATTCAATTTAATATAATTAAGTCTATTGGCTTCAGTTTTCATATATGCATCAAGTATAAATTGACATCTCAATTTTCCTGCCCTTTTAAATTGGCTAAATTCAACTCTTGGTGCCAGCAGATGAGCATAATAATCCATTTGACTTATCTTAAATCCTGGATATTTAGGATTATCTGATTTAAGTTCTGAATGCCATCCATCGTTACCATATGGATATAACAATGGATAACACATTGGGTCACATCTTTTGTCCAAAATTGATATTTGTTGTACATCGTTCGAATTTTTATTATAAATCCTAATGTCTCTTTCAAATGGAGGTTCACCATCTACATTCTGAAAGACCACAGCAATTTCATTAGCTTGTGGAGCATTGTATCTTCTTTGATCATGTTGAGGATCTTTTCTAAATGACAACATTAAATTTATTGTTTTATTGCCTATTGGATTCAGATCTTTTTCAACTTGACGCATCATCTTGAAAGTTTTTGCAAATTCATTACATTGAACCATAAAACATGACAAATCTTTCATTATTTCTGGATCACATTCTTGATTAGCTTTGTTATTCATTCTATGATTTACAGCTTCTTCTGTATCTAAAAAGTAAAGTTGTGCAAATCGCGGAGCTTGCCCATCCGCTGGGCGCATTGCCGTCGAGGTCAAATGATGATATTGCCCATGAATTTTTAAACAATAAGGAGCATTGTTCACAACATTCAATGGATTTCTATTTCCCGGGGCACCCATGGAAGCCATAGCTAAAGCACTGTTATA
>NW_027249523.1:0-145842 GCF_030848795.1 Temnothorax nylanderi | reverse complement strand
GTCGTCGGTCGTAACCCCTCGGCGGCGTGTCCATAAATCCTCGGGTTCCGCGCAAGCAACATTTATAACGCTTGCGACACCGCTCGCGGCGTAATCCAAACGGTCCATTGAGCTCCTTCCCTTCCCTCCCGCCCCGCTTCCTCGCCCTCGATGCACCCCGAGGAGCGCGGATGCGGCTGCACCCACGAGGCTCCCATCTATCGTTGTGTCGTTCCCTTCTCCTTCGCCCTCCGTGTCACGCGTGCCCTCTCTTCCCTATACACACTTCGCGGCGCCTCGCGAGAAAACACACACTGACACACGTATACACGTGCATGCACGCGATGCACGCCGCGCGAAGCGGAGAGCAAAGGAGAGTGCTCCGCGCGCCGCGCGCCGGTCGGAGCTAAGCCGGTCTCACGGTAGTTCTTCGGGGTCAGGGGGCGATATATCTACCTACCTACCTACCTATCGGGCCGGTTGCGCTGGAGCCTGCGTGTCGCAAGCGCCTCTCCGTATCCTTCTCCCATCCTTCTATCTCTTTCTTATTCTCGTTACCTCCGTCTACTTCTCCTACTCGACCTTCTTCTTTCACCTCCGCCGACTCACCGCACTCTAACCCGCGCGAGGGAAACCGCGCGGGGCAGCAGGCGTGTACACGACTCGTGCGGATAGGATACACTATATCGAGATAATGATAAACCGAGAAGTAAATGCGGAGCTTACTGCGAAAACCAATTTCACTTGAGATCGTTATTTATCTCGTTTACAGCCTTGCGTAGAAATGATATTCTCGGCCGCGTGTAGGGAAAGAGAGAGCATTTGAATGTGCACTTGATTTAATTTACACAAAGGCCTCGCCTTATTATGTAAAAGAAGATGCATCACTTGTTGTTGGAGATGTACTCATGGAGATTTAATGCTTCTGTTGAAGCATTAGATTCTCGTACTTCTCGTCAAAGGCACTGATCAAGGGAATACCATGTAATCAACCGACCTATTAATTTAATTACAGTCTCAAACGGGCATACGAGTAAACATATAATCGATGAAGTTAACCGTAAACGCGCGACGACTAAGAGGATCGAGAAGCGCCTACCATTATATTTAAAATTAAACACCAATGCTAAACGGCGGTAATAAGATCTGCCGGTGTGTCACGTGGGCTACTACTCTTCAGATTCCTTGAGTGTACGCTGAATAATAGCCGGATGATAAAAGCGGCGAGCGCGTGTGCCGTCATCCTCAACTCCTTCGGAGAAATGGTGATTGTCGGCGCGCGCGGCGCGTACACGCACGCGGATTCATCGAATATACACGGTGTTCCAGAGCTATATAGCTCATCTTTTATTTATGGATTCATCAATCAATCTCGAATCATTTCCTTCTTAACGTATGTGCCGAGTATAATAGTTACCATTTATCAATCCCGAATTTTTTACGCGATTAATATTTTAATACTCAACTTAATACTCAACTCAATTATACCTACGACTCTGTTAAGCCTACTTGAAATTGAAGAATGACACCTTACCGTTTGCACATCTGAAATTCAATTTTCGAAAAGCTCTTTTTTCACGGTGCGATTGAAAGACCAACGATCCTTGATATCTTTAATATAATAAAAAATCGACTCCGAATTAATCTGCGAATAAAAGATGGCTCGTTAGTTCTGCAGCACGCTGTATTTCAAGCATTACTTCGCGGCGGTAAGGCGCATTAACATTAATCTCTTGCTAAATTTAATTAAAGTGAAAGCAGCCTGACATCGAAGGTTCACACAACGCGGTCTCGCCGGACACGTATAGCATCTGGTCACTTTCAAAATACGGTGTAGATAAAGAAGACGGGTGACTAGCGTTACTTAAGCCGATTCTTTTGTAACTCGCATACGATGTATAACGCACGTGCGTAAATTACGCGTAATCTTATTCGGATGCAAGATGTATGCAAATGCAGCGGGACTCGAGTGCGCGGCATGACGCCTCGTGCATGGAATTGAATTATTATCGTTACTACGATTGATTCATCATCCGACGATTATTACTCCTGACATAGATAAGTCCCGGTGATTTGCCGGCAATTATCGTTCTATCAATCTGCGATCGAGTTGAGACTTTATCGGTAATCCTTACCGTTCACCACTTGTCATTTATCATTGATCGCGTTGATTATGAACAGTTTTTACTGGAGAATTTTGGCGTTTTAATCTCTGTCGTCTAATAATTAACAATTTTCAGTTGGTTTTGGAGCAACATGTATCATATTACAATATGAAAATATAACATGCTAAATAGTGATATTACGATATTATATTGTAAATTATATTTTCTAATATAATATTTATAACGTAAAAATTTTATAAATAACTTATAGTTCTATGTCAAAATTCTTTACAATTTCGAGTTCGTATAAGAATATTAAGACAGTCACAGCTGTGTATATGAAATTATCGCATTGTAGACGAAAGTAAATAATGGCGCGACACGTCATCGATGCTTCTTCTATACATTATCGCGCGTTTAAGCGAGAGATGACTAAAGGGGCGTGGGGAAGGTATTTTATCTACGGACTTTCCTCCGCGGTCGTGCCGCCGCGGCCGCGCGATCAATGGACTCATCTCGTATGCGGGCACACCTAACGTTCCGTCGCGATGCGTGCGCGAGCGAGCGTGCGTGAGAGAAAGCGGGGTCCGATATCGTGCGCGGCACATAACCGCGCCGGCCGCGGGGATATCCTCGATTTAAGACCCCATCGTGTTCGCCCACACGACAGAGACGTCCCGCGAGAGGCCCCGCGGGCCCGTCCATCGCGCGCCAGATGCCGGACGATCATAATTAACCCTTTCACTGCTAAGTAAGAGACACCGTCTGCTTTCTGCCACTTTAGATTCAGACGCGAGGCCTATTCCTTACGAAACTGTGACGGACCGGCAAAGTTCGTCCCGGTCTCGAGTAAACTTGATGTAATTTGCGCTCCCTATAGAGCTGGGGACTTGCTCAAGATTATTGCAGCAAATCGTTTTACACACATTTGGCTTTTATGTAGCAGCCGAATCAAATCTAAATTTGGAAAAACTAAATGAATCAACTTTCTCTTTTAAACTTCATTTTATTGAATGGAAAAAATGTGTAAGAATTATTGTGATAGAATCTCTCTCCATAAATATGACTGAAAAATAGAAAATTACCATAGTGACAAAGAGTATAAGATAATTTATATATTATACTTGAAACGATGTTAAATCTGGAAACAATATTTTTCCGACTTCTCCGTTCGGCGCTGCGGATTATCACAATATTTTGGAATGCGAATGGCGTTAAAATGGCGAAGTGAGACACCGAGAGCGCATCGGGACTCTCGATATTACACCGCAAAGTATTAATGCAATTTCACTGCAATCGAGTATTTATACATTGTAACGATTGCGCGTTTTTCCATCGCGACGCTCGAGAGAAGGACGCGCGCATTCCTCGCGCGGACATTCTCCTGACGGCCGCCGATGCGTTACAACGGTCGAGAACTAATCGTTAATGACGGAAAAACCGATTGTAATCTTTGAAGCGTGTAAGCTCATGTAGAATTGTCCGGATGATTTGCATAATGGGTGAATCTCCCGGGAGTTACTTGGCGATCAGCAACAATATGCCTTTCTCTTTGCCCGCGCAATGCGCGGGCGCTTTAAGATGCGCACGCTTGTCCGCGTGGCTCTTAGAGATAATCCGCTCCACGGTAATTTACCAGTTATGGCAACTAGAATCATTCTAAGGATGAAATTATCCCCGTAGCTACATAAGCGCAAAACGGAATTATAGCTACGATCCTCGTAGCAACGAACCGATCCCCCTGATTTAGCAATCTTCAGCAATACGGCTTCTCTGTCTCCCTCACTCCCTCACTATCCCGCCTCACCCTCTCACCCCGCCATTCTATTCATTTCTCTGCCTATCCACGATATTATAGCATGCGGATATAATTTCATGCTGTAACTAAGATTCGTCTAAATCTGTGCACGTGTAAAACGTGTATTCGCACGGTCTTCTTCCATTCGCGCGGTCGATTGGAGAAAGTCTATATATAATGCTTAGCTTAAGAACATATTGCTCAAATCCATTGTTGATACATTTTTTGGTTTGTTTTATATATTTTTTATAATATTTGCCTTTATCGATCGTGTTAAGTATAGAGTCTCGCGAGAGAAATCCGCACACGACGTTTCTCATGCTTGCGTTGAAGTCACCGGGATGCTTCGTGAAATAAGACATTGTCGCGTGACTGCATCTTATATCGAAATTACAATATATTGTAACAAATTTTATTTATCTGCAATTAACATACATTCAGTAATTGATTTGCGGTAATATAATTAATTTCTCTGTTTTATTGCAGTTACATTTAAATACGAGACAATACATAAGAGCTACTATCGCGCGCGTTCAACCAAATTATTGTTTTATATAAAAAGTATTTTTTTTATATAAAATAAATAAATATATCAATCATTAAATATTATCAGAAAATTATACCCCTTTCCTCTTTGCATTTATGTATTTCTCTACTTTCACGAGTAATTAGATTTTTTAATTTTGTTAGAATTTAAATCAAAATTCTTATCGTGATAATGTATTCGAATTATATTCGATACATACGTGAGATAAGCGGAATTCGCCTTCGTCTACGCGCGTCTTCGTTTTCCCGGAGCGCAGGCAAGGCCGCGAGATGTGAGGGAAGTCGAAAGAAGGGACCGGTAAGGAAACAGAACGAGAGAGCGGGAGGAAGGAATGTGCGATTGACGAGAGGAAGTCGCGGACGCGCGGCGCGGCGCAACGAGGGGAACGAGCGAGGCGAGTGAGTCGAGTCGAGCGCGAACGAGCGTGCACGTGGTGGCACGTGGAGAGGCGTGGTTCGTGGGAGGGCCCTGCACACCAGACCGCTGCAATCCACTTGGCACACGGGTGTTCTGCTAAGCCCTACTCTTTTCTCTCGGCCCGTTCGCTACCCTACTCTGTTCCCTGCCTCTCTACTTCCGCACGTTCACCCCCTGCCTACGGCGCTGCCGCGCGTGTTGGTCGCCGCCGTTTCCATGTCTTCGTGCACGTGGATCCGTTATGCGGCCCGTTGGCGCGCGATCCAGAGTCGAGATGGGAAAACATTTGGAGTCTTTAATAAAAAATTTGGAGCGAAAGATCCGGCGGGCTTATAATATCTCTTTGTTTATATTGTTGGAATAATTTGCAAGATAGAAGCTGCGCCACATTTAACTTAATGGAATTAGCAAGTTAAAAAATTAATGTAACCAATTATTAATCTTATTCCTCTTACTTTCCATAAAATTGTCAATTTAACATTTTAACGCTCTGTAGTAACATCATTACTATAATGTATTTTAAAGTAATTATAGTTATTTACTGCATGCACTCGTATTTAGCGCATATCTTTTACGATGTACTTCTCTGCTTACGATATAATCCCTGCTTACTTCCATCATATTTCTCAGAGATAAGACATTGCGAGCAATTGCACATTCTGCCTTTATGCAATCTTAAATCGTGGATTTTATGGTATCTCCTCGGGCGGAGACTATTAAGTGCCATTTTCGCGCGTAAAAATAATCGCGAACAAGGCACACAACGGCGTTCAATTAACTGTAACTGTAACGTACTACAAGTTACGGGTTGACGGTCTCTTGGTATCGGCTAATTTATTGTGTGGCGATAACGACATTGTATTTTATAGCAGCGAGAACATATAAGTGTTTTTAGTTCCTCGAAGCACGCGACTATCAAGAGGTAGTCTCGCTAATTGCATCAGGTCGATGTTTACGACGCAATTAGTAATCCAGAATTCTCGATGTCGGGAATGGTCCGATCGAGTTACTTTATTTTCCATTAACAAAAACTTTATTAGACGCAACTAGAATTTACGACAACGTATTCTTACCTTTCTTACAGATCAATTAATAGTAGACTTTCTTTCGACAGATTAATTAACTCGCTAAATACAAATACATATACTTATTCGTGAATATATATTTTTATATATTAAAAATTTAACGATATTAAAGTAATTACTGTAATAATTTATCTGTGAAAAATGTGACTGTGATTTATATAATTTATTTATGTTATGCCCAACAAGTCAATTGCGTGATAATAAAATATCATGTTTGCGCTATAGACAATTAGACGAGAAATCTGCATTTACCGCACACCTATGTTTCCCACAGTGCCAGCAAATATCTAAAATAAGCGATGCTCCATACACTAACGCACGTAAATTCCTGTAATTTCAAAGATTCGTTTTCAATAACCCACATCTCTCTGTCGATAATCGCACATTTTCACTTCACGCGAGGTTCGGGGGATAATTAACGGGGATTGCCGGAGTCTAACATAACCGATGCTTCATCGGTCGCGGCAAGATAGTGCCGATTTCCTCATTCGCGCTTGACGACGGCTTCGCGGATGACAATAAGCTCGTTCCCTCCTCTCGCGCGCGCGTTTAATTCATTCTAACAGCCGGTCCATTGTGCCTAATCGTCACTTCTTCCACGCGCACAACACCCCCCTTGCAGAATCGATCGGCGTCACGGTGAAATCGCTCATGACCGATGCCTCGCGATCGCGGTGGGTGGTCCTCGGCGTGGTACGATCGTGAAATTAAATCGAACGCGACTTCGATACCCGTGACTATCGACGAGTGGGATCTCGATGCGCCGGGACGCCCCGCATCCGGCTGTCGTTGTATCGGATTACTCGCGTATCGAAACCCTTCCTGGTCGGATTCGATAAATCATGCTCTCGTTGACTCTATTCCCGTTGTTTCTTATGCAATCAAATAAATGACTTAAGGTACATAAATGAGAATCATCATTAAAACTGTAATTAAAACACTGTGAACTTTCTATCGGATTATTTATTATTCTGCAGATAAAGCTTTCTATATTAATTCTTTTGTTATAATACATTTTCATAATTATATATATATAAAATTGAGCTCCAGGAATTACATTATTTCATAATTCGAGAAATTAGTTTTCTTGTTTTGATATTTTTCAGAAATGTAAATTGAAATATAATTGCGGAATTTCTAAGAGAGATTTATAGAATTGCTAAATTTCTTAATTGCCAGCGAACTTTTAATTACTACTAATTATGCGGAGAAAGCTGCAGTGTCTACTTATCGATGTTCTGTCGCAAAAGCGTGGTCGCTCGTACGAGACTGTCTATCGCTTGGCCGTCGGGGGATAATATCGCGTAATAATAATCGGGAAGGGAGGTAGGGCGCGTGGTTGTTTGTATAGAACGGCCGGGGTTGTAGTATTTTAAATGCCAATGATTTCATGTCTCCCCGGGGTGTTCGAGACCACCCTATATAGGACGTCCCGACGACGCTTCAAGTGCTCAGTCGACGACGAGAATTCACCGATTAATAAGATCCACTGCAAAAATCTCTTGATCGTGCTTGAACGTATAGTGAAAGTGATTTCGGAAATTTCTCTCGTTGATGCGCGTGCCGTTAGGCTTGCTTCGATTGGTCATAAACTTTAGAAGATTTAACTAAGAAGTAATAAATACTCATCGTCGTAATAGTATAATTTTCTAAGTCGCGGTAATCTATGCAGACATGATCACCATGGATGATGGACATTCGCAGTATCATAGATACTGTACGTATTCTTCAAATATTCAATCTCTCTCAAAGATTTTGCATCGAAATTTGAGAGGTGGACTTGTGTCTTGATGCTGATTTAAAAAATTATGTGTTTGAAATATATGCTCGTTGCCTAGTTTTATTATTACGCTGATATGAATAAATAAGCACTTTAGGAAAAGATTATAAAACACGAAATTGAGAGAAGAATACCTTACGAATTGTGTGCCATCTTGCGAAAGATAACAATATTTCGGAATCGATTTCAAAGCGTACGGAGATTTAAACGTCGGAGAATGACCGAGTTGTACTTAATGCGCCGCTCTTGTACCGCGCACCGGAAGTGCAGTATGCATGCCACGCAGAATGCTAAACATCAATATTAACCGCGTTCTTGCGATGGAAAAAGTGTTCCGCGGCGTATCGTTCGAAATTGACATATCAGAAAGTTTTCTCGCACGAGGAGAAACGAGGTTGCGATCCATTTTTGCCTTTTCGCGCATAATGAATAATGTTAGTCCGTACTCCATATACTAACATTTCACAATAGACGCGCGTATGCGGCATTATTTATCAACTTGCCAGTGTTTCGAAGTCTCTTATCGGAGAAACGTGCATTATATATTGCGTATCTTACACATTTTACGTATATTTAAATAAAGTTATAAGAAATGTTGATTAAATACTGACTACTAAAAATAATAATTGCAAAATCGGATTTTTGTAATAAAATCTTATTATACTACGCCAATATTAAACGGAATAACAGCCTTCAATAATATCGTTCTTAATTCCTTTTCAATTCCTTCTCGAAATACCTTCTATTCTTACGTCTGCCGTCATTCTCCTTATTCATATTTTTATCAGAATTATTCTTCTTTACTTCAATTTAGCTTGAAATGATATTGATTGCCTAATATAAAAAATAACCGAGGGTGCCCATTTGGGTGTTGCAGGGCAACTGCATTCGCCGAACGGCGACAGCGACAACAGCAACGGTAGCCAACGTGCGGTGGCTGTTATTCGTAGCGAGGTAGAGCAGCAGCAGCAGCAGCAGCAGCAGCAGCAACAACTACATCGCCAACGACAGCAGCAACGTCAAGCGACCGCTACCGTTCCGGTTCTCGCTTGCACTAATCAATCGTCCATCACCACGACTACGACCGCCCTGACAGTGGCATCAAGCATGCTACTTTTGCAGACACAGGTGAGCTCCATTTCCTTATTTCTCTTTCTCTCTCACACACATGATGCATTCTATCTTTAGTTCTTCAATTAAATTTGAATTAAATTTATTAAATTGAAATCAGAATTCGATAAATTTCGAAGACGTTGAAGAAGGAAAATGAAGGTGAAACGAGTATTTTAGTGATAAATAAAATTGAGGGTAAAGTGAAATTTGGGGATCCATAAAATCAGTCGACATTCTAAAATGTCGTCCGCACTGTGAGTCTTGTGATCATAGCTGTGTCGATTGAACGGATCGGTTAAGCCTCGCGTTTGCATGTTCACGTGATGCAACACAAGTTGTAATTTTACGTAATAATAATATTCGTCAGTGTAAACGCTCATATTTTATCTCGCCTCTCATAAATAATTTTAAGAAGATCTTATGAGAAATATGGATATGTAATATTCCTCAAAGAAAGTAAAAAAAAGTCTAGGAATAGCGTGCTGCGCAAGTAATCTCCAGTCGATTCAAAAATAAATTTTTATTACTGTGACATGTACTTTTCCGGTTGAGTTACATAATTTATAGAAATATATAATCTTCGGCATTATGTAATTAAAAATTATTTACAATAGATTTGATATAGATATATATAATTTAATGGAATTCATTATTTTGTAAAAAATAATCCTACAAATTACTTAGAAATTCAAGCTCTAAGGTTTATCACTAGTAGCTCTTGAAACTTTTGAGATCTTTTCTTTTCTTCGCAACATTTCCGCGATAACGGATAAACCATTTCCCTCTTCTCATACATCATTCTCTTATCATACGATATCGCAGCAAAGTAGCGTTATCTATCAACCGTGAAAACCGCGTGGATTATCACTGAAATACTGCCAACCACTTTTTTGGATAAATTTGCCTCTGCGCAACCAGTTTGAAATTATCGTGTCGCGAACTGATTTTTTAAATCCAATTCTTATCGATCTCTCGGATTCTGGAATTCCACGATGGTTCCACTTAGGTCCTCGGTAACAAGACTCTCCCACATTCCTGCGATCGTCATCTGCACGCATCACGCACAATCTGCATTCCATATACCTGGATGCCGTTCTACCTGTTTCTCTTTTCTTTTCCCTTTTCTCGCGTATCTCCTCTCCGACTTCTTTTCCGTGACGGATGAAACGACGTCGCGGTCAATTAATCGCTAAAACGAGAATGTGCCCGCGGAATTAGCGGAGCAATAAGAGGTTGTCTCGACAATTTAGCGGGAGAAAATAGAGAGGAGGGGAGGGGTGCTTTTAGGATGCCGTTTAGCAGGCCATTTATTCACGGTCTGGAAGGACGAGGCTTCGATCGCCGGTCCTCGAGGGAGCGATGAGCGAAATGTCAGCTCGAAGCGGAACCGGCACTTGCAAATTGAATATCCACCCTCTTCCACCAGCCCCGTCCTCCTCCTCATCGTGCTATTCTTCACTCCCTGCCGCAGGATGTCCTGCGGTATTTTCATTTTTTGTTCTCGGATTTTGAAATAGATCTTTTTTTAATCCAGATCGCGAATTTGTTAATGACGATGTGGATCTCTTTTAGCTACATTTTAGTCATCGAGAAAAATAATTATTATTTCGAACAGCGACAAAATAACGTGCCATTTGCACATTTGCGAATACCAAAAACGATATTTGAATATCTTTTCTCTTCCTTTAGAATTAAATTGCAAATTTTGAATAAACATTTTTCATGGAACTATTTAATTTTGATTATTGAGAAAAATAATTGTTATTATTTCGAACGTCGATAAAATAACGTGCCATTTGCGAATATTGTAAAAACGATATTTGAATATCTTTTTTGTCTTCCTTTAGAATTAAATTGTAATTTTTGAATAAACATTTTTCATGGAACTGTTTGATTTTGATCATATTCTTATTTTTGTTGTAACTTATAATTGAGAGAACGCAATAGTTATGCGAAATAAATCAAATCCATTTCGCAAGCGAAGAGGGAAAGCATTATCATATGATTACACCAATCGCTTCGAGCGTCGTGACGTGATAAATCTCCGTCGTTAATTTTGCCCGCAGTTTGAAAATTTTACGGCCGATTGAGTAATTCATTAGAGTATCTCAGCGTACATAATTTCTTGTCGAGTCGATCTACGAAGTGTATCAATACAGATCGTCGTTTATTATTATCCTATTGCCGCGCGAATATTTAATCGCGAGCTGGTATAGTGTTTTACCGCCTATCGACTATCGACTATCAATGATTGAAGTGGGTCGGGGAATGAGAGAGGAGAGCAGGGACAGAGAGAGAGAGAGAAAGAGAGGCTCTAAGTCTCTATCGAGCGCTAGCTTATAGACAACACGCGATACGAGCTTGGCTTGTCCAATCCTCTCTCGAACATCCTCACCGCGCACCTCGATTGTACATCGATGTCTCGACGCTGCGGCTCGCAATTGTGGTCGAACAATGTTTCCGCCTTGCAGTTGGGTGCTTCGATTTGCCGCTCGCACGGCTCTCCGGAGACCGTGACGGCTCCGCCAAAGGAAAACATCATTTAAAACGGCGTTTAAAGTTAATAGTTGAGTCTCGTTTGTTCGGTATGTAATTAGAAAACAAAAAGATTCGCAAAGTTCTTGTCGGTATGGTGTTCAAATTGGTTCACGTTACTCGTACGACGCAGGTATTTTTTTTTGTTTGCGTTTCTTTCTATTTTATTATTCAATTTCCCGGTTTTCTATTCATTTAAAGTCTATACTATTAAAATTTATGATATAAGTTTTTATTGAGAAATTATTAATGTTATGTTACTGAATTATGTAAATTTTTTTTCTCATGTAGCATGAAATTTTTGTTAGATTAATACTATAAATTATTGTTATTACAATAATTACTTTCTCCTTTCTCAATATCTTGATAAAATTGCTACTTTATACATGTATATATACATGTATTATTTATTATGTTTTATACAATTATGTATTATATTATTATACATTTAATTTTTATATTATTATTGATATCGCTTATAAATATGGCCGCAATTTTTCATTGCAGAGTCCCTTCGGCAATTTCGGGGAGTTCCTGAATAGCCCTTATCCGGACACTACGGATGCCGGAAGCTTGCCCGAGGAGTTGGATCCCTTTCCGGAACTGCAACTCGGGAATCCGCAGGGCGTGCCTCCGGTCGACGACTCTGCTCAGTCTCAGCAAAGTGTTCACCATCAGCAGCCATCGCAACCGCCCCCGCCCCCGCCACCCCTCCCCGAAGACATCCAAGCTGATTCTCTTAGGTATGCAAATTACGATTATAACTTGTTATCAGGATTTCTCCAGTAGCACAGCGAGGAAATTATATTATTATCAATATTATAATAAAATCGTTTAAGTTTGTCGACAACAGAGCTTTTGGAGGCTCGTATATAAAAGGTTACGCATTTTTGCTTGCAGTCCTACGCCATTGCCGAGCTTCCAGGAGACCTACACGGTGCAGCGATACACCAGGCAGGAGCTCCAGGGCCTCGGCATTAAGATGGACGATGAATGCTATGACAACCCGGTATATTCCTGCACCCATACTCATTACCCGACCGAGTTCTCGGCTGCGGTGCCCTATCACGAGCAGCAGCCGCCACAACAGCACCCGCACCATCACCCGCAGCATCATCAGCCGCAACAGGCTCCGCATCATCATCAAAGTTACTTCCCCACGGAATCAGCGCCCACCCCGACAACGGCGGTTGTACCGCCCAATCATCGGCAGGACCCATCCTACGGGGTGGCTGTCACCATGCCTATGGTTTACGGGCCACCATCAGCTATTGCTAGCATCGCCACTCCTGTAGTTCCTACCGATCTCTGTCCCAACGTCGATACCAGCGTCGTCATTGGTACCACGCGGCCGCGAAGGGCGTCACTACCCACTCAAAGATCAGAATCAGCAAGGTAAGATTCTTTATGAAATAAATATAATAAATAATTTCAAGTCTCATTGCGCTCCTCGTATAAACTAACGACGTTCTAATGTGAGAGAAACAAGAAATTTGCAATATGCATGATCTTGTATATGATCTTTGTTCTAAATTTATTATTTCGTTCACTCGTAATTTCAATTTGCTAAGTCAAATTTATTTACGGAGTGCACGGAAACGAAACTCCAGTTTAAAAATTTTAATTCACGTAACTCTGAAATAATACGACAAGTGAAATTGCCTAAATCAGCACGTAATACAGACTCTTTTCAATTTTGCTGTAAATCTTGGAAAATGAAAGACCGCGCGAGTCCCGGTTTCCGCGTTCACGATTAGCTTGTTTCGAGGACACGAGACGCGACAGTTTTGGAAGAGTTTCCGTTCTGACTAGCGACGGGTTATAGATCAATGAGCGTCCTGTGTCGTGTTAACAGTAGTGGGAGCACGGATTCCCCGAAGCCGCGCGGCAGCGGCGGTACCGCGAGTTCCACCGTCAGTTCGCCATCGCCCGGAAGCGGTACCAGTGGCGAACGCGCACCTCCAAGCCCGAGCCAGCTCTGCGCCGTGTGCGGCGACACCGCGGCCTGTCAGCACTACGGTGTGCGCACATGCGAGGGCTGCAAGGGCTTCTTCAAGAGGACCGTGCAAAAGGGCTCCAAATATGTATGCTTGGCCGAGAAGGCTTGCCCGGTAGACAAACGCCGACGAAACCGTTGCCAGTTTTGCCGATTCCAGAAGTGCCTGATGGTTGGCATGGTCAAGGAGGTAAGTACATTGTCGCTGCGTCGCGCAAAAAATACGCCAAATTTTTTTTTCTTAAATTTGTTACTTTATATAAGATATTATGTCGAGAATTTGTAGATATTTAGGTATATATCAGTGTGATAAAACAAGCAAACTCTTTGACCTTAAATCAAATGATGAAAATTTAAATTGAATTAAATGATCGAAGTGTTATACCTACAATTATTAAATTCTGTGCTAAGGGCTACTTAAAAAAAACGGCAAAAGTATTATAACGTGGGCGAGATAATTACGGATGTGAGATAAAATAATTGTGACTTATTTTATTATTTAATTGTCCGATAGGTCGTTAGAACAGATTCTTTGAAAGGCCGCCGAGGTAGGCTGCCTTCAAAGCCCAAGTCACCGCAGGAATCCCCACCGAGTCCGCCGGTCTCTTTGATCACCGCTCTAGTTCGCGCACATCTGGACACAACGCCGGACAAGGCAAGCCTCGATTACTCACAGTACCGGCAACCTAGACCGGGCGATCCTCCGATGACCGAGGCCGAGAAGATCCAACAGTTCTACAATCTATTGACAACCTCGATCGATGTTATCCGAAACTTTGCCGACAAAATCCCCGGGTTCACGGATCTAGTGCGGGAAGATCAGGTGAGCGATCACTTATCACAATGCAAAGATGAACGAGATAAAATCTAGGCCATGACGACTTAAAAATTTAAAGGATGTCTCGAAAAAAAAATTCCGATTATGTAAAATTTTTGGATAAAAGATCCTAAGATCCTAATATTTGGACTCATGACAGTTTATCGTTCTTTTTTCTTCGTTTTTTCTGATTTTTTTCCGTCTCATTGAGATATACGCTTTTATTATATCACTGGTCAGATATCAATTCTCGGACGATATCTATTGGGAACTAACGGTTACAGAAATCGATAGCTCATACATTTTCTAAAAGGTCAGTCTTGACGAGCTTTTGACGCGGTCAGTTACTCGGCTAACTAGCAGACTGTTCGGTAGGAGTGGTACACGTTAATTTGTTAATATGTCGCTATAAACAGAAGAGATTTTGCTATCTCAGATTTGTCGTCGCATCTAAATGAAATTATACGATCATATTATTTCTTTTCTAAAGATGTATTCTGAACTGAATATTGAGAATTGATTAAGTGAAGGGTGTCCAATATCGCGAATAATAAAATATTTTATCTTTAGAATACCCTTTGGTACTTTGCGTCTCACGAACAATGCATTGGCGTATTAATAATTTCGTACGACGTAATCTGATTTCAGGAACTGCTCTTCCAATCGGCCAGTCTGGAACTGTTCGTGCTAAGGCTGGCGTACCGCACGAATCCGGACGACACGAAGCTGGTCTTCTGCAACGGCGTCGTCCTCGCGCTGGAGCAATGTCAGCGCAGCTTCGGCGATTGGCTGCACAGCATTCTCGACTTCTGCAAAGCTCTCCACTTCCTGGAGGTCGATATCAGCGCCTTCGCCTGCCTGTGCGCACTCACCCTGGTTACTGGTCAGTACCTCGATTATAATTACCTTGATTTCATGATCGAACGAATTGCCCCACTGTTGCGATCTCCGCTATTGTAAATATTAATTATTCTATAGTCCTGTCGTCACGCTGTCGTTTTGCTGGCCATTTCTTTAACGGCGCATTCAATCTTTCTTTATCCAGTTCGGTTTACCTGTATGCCGGTTATACCGGCCAAGTTAAATAATTAATCCATCGGATCAGTTAATTATTGATGTTCCGACGAAAGGAACGACGATGTTCCTCGTTCGGCACGCGATCCGTTAGCAACCAGACATGCAGGTGTGCGGTTTACAAGCGTGTCCAATCAGAGTTTCCGTGTTTGGATAACTACGTGTCGAAGGTCGAATGACTGATATTATTGGAGTTTAATTGATTTATCAATGTTTCTTAATCTTGAATGTTAGTGGTGTAGTAATTAAATTTCTAACCCGTAATACATTATCAATATCGGAATTTCTGAAAACGTAAGATTCTATTCTATTCTATTTCTATATTTTCGCATGGCTTCCGAAAGCAGTGTAAAATTTAAGTTTCTGAAATGGAAATATTATTTACAGAATGTTATTATTGTTCGGTAGATTTTGGTGGCAATTCATGGATTTCGATCATTTTACATCTGTCTTTGAGAAAACAGCGATCTCATTCAAGCTGATCCGTATACTTTCAGAGAGGTACGGATTGAAGGAGCCGCAGCGCATGGAACAGTTACAGATGAAAATTGTTTCGTCCTTGCGCGACCACGTGACCTATAACGCCGAGGCGCAGAGGAAGTCGCAGTACCTGTCATACCTACTAGGGAAGATACCGGAGCTGAGGAGTCTCTCGGTCCAGGGCCTCCAGCGGATCTTCTACCTCAAGCTGGAGGACCTGGTGCCGGCGCCGCCCCTGATCGAGACGATGTTTGTCGGCAGCTTGCCCTTCTAAACCGAGCCGAGCAGTCTCGCCAGCACATAGAACAATTACTTTCTCCGACCCATGCGGTTGCGTTATCTTCGTTCTAATTGCATCCTTCTTAGTTTGTATTACACGTAGCTTTACTCTCTTCTTACGTGTAACCTCGCGCGATCCCGCGGGTACGTTCGGTTCTCGACGTCCTAATCGGGCATCCTCTCGCGTCTCGCGAGGGATATCCTGAAAAGGGCTCGTCGAGCGGGAGGAGCGAGGGAGAGCCATTACTGGTCGTACGAGCGAGCGCGGACGGAAACTGTCCGCGCGAACGCGAACGCTAAACTTAAGGGAAAGTTTGTTGTACGTATGTATGAGCGAGTGAATGTGGATATATGTGAATGCAAGCGGACGTATGCATCATGCGCGAACGTAAGTGTACAGAATGTCTTGACGTAGGTCTCTGCATGCGCGACGTGTCGGGTGGCGGGTGTCACACATCGCCCGTTACACTATTAGTAGTAAGTGCACTACTACAGTTGCCGTTGTGCTGCTGCTGCTGCTGCTGTGGATGGAGGCGCGAGCGAATGGCAGACCCGGGCGGAAAAAGAAAGCGGGCGCGAGGCGGGCTGCGGCGATTTCGCTATTCTCCCTTCTAGCTGTAGTAGATTTCGTGCGGATTTGGGTGGACAGGAGAGTAATCCCTCTTTCTCTCCTTCTCGCAAGAAGGCTCTCCGCGCGAGTTTTTCTCACTTTTCTACCTAGTTTGTACGAGGCTCTCCGTGCTCGCGCTCGGCTCGCCTCGTCGCTCCCACGATTCATACGCGCGCGACCCGCCACTTCTTGGACACGTGTAATATCTTCGGCAATACCTTGCCCGTCGCGGGGGAAACGCATCGGCGATTCGCAACATATCAGAGCAACGGCGGGAAGGGCGGACGACGCCCGTCCGTCTTGACAGTAGACGTAGGATGTGACTGTCGGTCGCGCTCTCGACGGCCGGACGATGCCGAGTGCAGATGCATCGATTGCTTGTTCGAATGCATGACAAGAATCGATGTAATTCTATGTTACATATATCAAGTTAAGTATATTCTTTTACTTGTTCTTTGTCGTTTTATATTGTCGACATATCTGTTCCGATGGCATGCGCTTTGCGTTCTCGAAGGTAAATATGATTGAAGGCAATGAGAAATATCGAAATGAGAAATTCGCTGGTGGAAATTGAGATATAAGCGAAAATTGTGAGTTCACAATGCATTTAAAAGCTGCAACGGGTTGCAATATGCGTCCCTCGGGTATCTATGCTAATGGAAAATGAATTTAGGAGTGGCACAATTATTTTATGAGTTTATGGTAAAATGTAGGAAAGTTGAGAATCATTCGACTAGATGTATCTCAATCGTAATATTTTTATATACACTTTTTACATGTTTTAGATACGTTTTAATAATGTTATTAAAAATTTAAGTATTCCAGATCTCCAGTTATCTCAAGTCGTAAGTGTTTACCAGATATTTTTGCAGATATTTTAAATTATGCACACCCAAAAATAATTTCAAGTATCCTCGTTAAAAGCGATCGATTAGAAATTATCAAGTAGAAAGAGTTAGCACATTCTTTATTCTAATTGTTCTATATTCTGATGTCGAGAACGGAATAGCGCATATAAATCGATATCAGTTTTCAGTGCCTCGCAACGCATTTTAGACATTTTTACCATGGGACCTTCGTGGATTCCACGTGTCCCGCGATTCGTAGAGTTCTTTTTTTCTCTCACGATAACGCACTCGCAAACGAGCTCGGCATTGTCAATGCCGTCGTTCGAGCGCCGTCCGAAGCGCATGGTCGATATCGATCGACTCTTTACCACTACTCTTGCGTTTATGTGATTTTAGAGAGTTAAGGCGAACAACCACGGGCCCGTCTCGTTTGGGAAAGCGAGACAAGTTGAATTGCAGGACGGCACGGCGAGGCGGGCCCGGCTTAAAGTTACCTATTACGTTATGACATTTACTTTTTTAATCAAACTAACGTAGAGTGTCCTATTTATATACGTATAACGCGCCGCTACTACTACTTAACTACTACAACTACTACTTTACTATACCGTTATACTTACTACTACTCATTGATAGCGTTACTACTCTATGGCGTTACTACCACTACTACCACTGTTACCAGCGCTCTACCTTTACTACCACCTTGTGTTACCATTGTCTCGCTACAGTAAGCTTCGCCGTCGTTGTCGTCGTCGTCGTCGTTAAAAATGCCCCTCGTCGCACCAGTATCCTACGATCGACGCGATAGACGGCAGAGGATGCTGATCGAGGCTCTCAAACAGGCGTCCTCGCCGCCAGGATTACCGCAGTCGACATGCATCTCTGTTTTTGATGTATATCTTGATATTTTATCCACGTTCAAGTACCATAAGATAAAGTAAGATTACACATCGGGAAATAACTTCGATTTGGAGCGAAAAGGGATTTCACGATTATTTTTCACCTATAATGTTGAATATATTTAAATATATTTAAATATAAAAAGTTTTAAGTACTTCTTCATTCGATTTCGCCTTTTATCTTAATTAAAGACATTATTATATATTATTATTAAAATTTTCTATTATTTTGTTATTATTAAAGTTAGTAGATTTTTTTGTATCTTTTTTGTAGCTTTTAAGATTTCTTTTATAATTATAGCTTTTATTTACCGAGAGAGATAACGTCCATGAAAGTAATAGTAAGCTTTAGCCTCAACCGCTACGGTTGCTTCAGTTAATTATCTTCTTAGACTACGTTAGATAATCCTGAGATCTATTTTTGTTCAGGCGCAGTTACCTTTGCCTGTGTAATCTTACGATAACCACCGTCGCCATCGCAACGCGATCCGAGCTTCGTAACACGACAGATCAGGCATTGTCCTTATTACCGCGGTTCACACACACATACATACATACACACATACACACACAGACATAAAAAAATACCACATTAATTACCTGTACGTGCACAATAGATATGATAATTACATGTGTATATGTTAATCTAAAGTCGTGTGTATCCGCAAATGTTCGACACTTCGCAGACGTGGCGGAATCAATACCTGGATTCGAATTCACCTTTTACTTAGCTCTCTGCGATTGTGGTTCCTCGTATTTAATGTCTTCTGTAGATTTTGTTTAGCGACATCGTTCGCGTGATGTTCTCAATTTGCGATACACGATACAGTGCACGGAAGAACTAATAATAAGAAGTAATCAAATATTCGCGTTCGATTTCTGTCGCTGGAAACGGACCCGGTTTCACCTTCATTCAACTGTTCCGGTTCCGAAAGTTTTTGCGATACTTCGGAAAGGTTTTCTCAATTCCCTTGTTGCTAACAAATTTAATGCCTTGCGGTCTGAAAAATATAACCATTGTGCGTCAAGATAAATCTAGATTAGCCAAAAATTAATCAGGAAATCAAAGAAAATGATTTTTTTTTTAATGTAACGTTGTACTCTTCAGAAATCACAGCGTAATAATAGCTATGACCAATAATATTTAATTGCCGAGTGCAAATCCATTAAAATAATTTTGGCCGTAAAGGATTAATTAGTAATTGTGGTGCTTGTTAATAAATATTATAAAGGAACGGTGTCCTGTGAAAATCCAAGGTTCGCCATATCATGACTATTTGTGACGAAAAATTGAAGATCTGTCTTTTAACTTAAAAAATGTTAAATATTTGTCTGTTTATGGTAATATATTCGTGATAATGTATTGGAAAACAATATTCAGTGTACCTTATATAAATTGCAATGTAATAATAATATATTTATCACACATAGCGAACGCAATGGACACCGTTGCTATTCTGGCTGATATAGACAAAATAACTTTCATATCGGATGCTTAGGTAGCAGAGTGACGTCAAATGACGTATTAATAACGTCTTAATGACGTCTCTAACGCCAATAAAACGTCATTAAGACGTCTTTAGACGTCATCCTGCTACCTGAGTATATACGGTGTCACGCGTTTATTGATCACTATGCTATGACGTTTTAAATAATCAATCTCAATGCTCTAATTACTCCTTTTACGAAGGAACAAATCAATTCCGTTTCCAGCGGGCGTAAAATCCGTTATCGACACGAAAAATACGAAACGCGACAATGGACGACATATCAAGTTCTTCCCCCTTAAAAAATTGCCATGTAAAAACGTTTTCTCCGTGTACCGAATGATTATTCATTAATATGATTCATTACACGTCCACGTTTGCGGATGGATACGCGTGCAAGTGTTCAAAAGACAAAATGCCCGGTAAGAATGCAAGGTAAACAGGATCCGAGGGTATAAAGGCTTTGAGAGCGACCCTTGCGATCGAAATTAAGATAACGCATGCGAGAGCGTCGGATTCTGCTCCTGTTCGAAGGACATAAATTTCGGAAGAGCTTGTTCTCGCTGGTGAAAAACTAATTCGCGCCACGAAATCGATAGCAATAAGATAAGGAGGTTCTTTACGATATCAGACTGATGCCAATGGATTCCGTCAGGATATTTTGTAAAGAGAGGAGTAAGGCGTTTATGAGCTATCGATTGAAGAATGTTAGAGATACAAAATCTTGCCTTTTTAGAATTTTCTAAAAGTGGACACTTTTTGAGAAGCCTCTTTAGCTATGTGAGAGATCGTAATACAAATATTTCTAGGCATATAGAAACAGTATATTAATCGTTGAGCTTTGAAATATTTACAGAATAACGTCTCGGTAAATGTAAATGTTTCCTTCCGTCCGTTGCGAGGATAAGTATTTGATAACGAGCTAGGGCGAATTGTGAGAGAAAATCACAGGAGATATAAAAATAACTAGAAAAAAAAGAAAGATAATTTTGTATTAAAATGATAATGAAATCAGGTAACACATTGGCATCGATCTGCGGCAATATATAATTGACACGGAAATAATTTTTTACATTTGTAAGAAATGACTTTGGCGCAGGAATTGGAATCCTCGAGAACGAGCGCTTTTTGCCTGATATTCGCCTTATCTTCTCCTCATATCAGTCTTCATCTTTAGATGGAACATGTAGAAATCTTCGAACACATAGAAATCGACTTTCTCGCCCGTGCAAATAGCGTTGAGTCCAGAGGTGATTTCGGGAGAGGAGTTATCGGTCGATAGATCGGTAGACAGATCGAGATCGGAATTTCGCAAAGGGCTCGACCAGAACGAAGGAAACCCCGACGAGTTTACGGCCTCCGTTATACGGAAGATGGGGTTTCGGGGGGGGGGGGAGGCAACGTATTTTTGTTCCTATATATCTTGTCTTAACGAGAGTCCGCGCGAGGCTGATGTCTTCCGCTCCTGATCGCGGAAAATCGTCCCTGGACCCAGCGCTGCGGCGAATTATTTTTTACGAGAAATTGTCATAAAGTGAACAGGCGAGAAAGGAGCAAACGCGAGAAAGAGAGGAGGAGCAGGGATAGGAGGGCAAAATCGGATCGTTCGGGCGTGAACAGTAAAGAGATCGTTCTCGACGACGAAATCGTACGAGATTCGTCCCGTCATTGTTGTTTAAACCGATTATCTGTCATTACTGTAACGAAATAACAGTCAATTCCGTTAGGTGTAAATCTCTATCCCTTTTTCCCCGTTTCATCGATGTGTATGCAATAAATGTTCGATCAACAGATTATTTAAATATCTCTTCGAAATTTTGTTAATAAATTATTTTCTCGATTGACGTCGTAACTGAATTTATTCGGAGGGCATTATCTATCGCTGATTCGTAAAGCGGCGGACGTTTGTACGGGGTGTTCCGCTGTGAGAACTATACGAAAGTTGTCGGTTCTCCGAGAGTTCAAAATGGAAAGGTAATCATGATGTTATAAAACATATATAATGTATTATGTAAATTTCTCCTACACTTCCCGAATGAATTCGAAAAATTAGTCTCTCTCTCTCTCTCTCTAATACTCTTTCTTCGTGTAAGTTGTCAAGCCTTCTTCATGCAAGTTATTAAACTTTCTCTATCATTTGAAGCAGAATTCATTTTCCCGATGTAATTTTCATGATTATTGTCAAGAGAAGCACACGTATTTTTTCATCAAAATAAAAATTATATTAACTTTGGTCTTCAACCGGTCGAAACATGGGCACAACTAGTTTGCTTTTGTAATTTCTTGTAAATAGCTTACAGGTACAATTCTCTTTCACTACAATTTGCAATATTTGTCTATAAAACTCAGCGACTCGACAAAGTTTTGATAAACAAAAATTATGATAAACGAGATAAATCTATTTGAACGATATTAATTTGAGCGATTTTAATTAAATTCTCTTTAACTGTGAGATTAATTTTTACCGCTTCACTCTGTCGTACGAACGTCCGCACGCTCAGCCAAAAAAAAAAGTCGCGTATATAAATGTACGATAACTGTACTAATTACGCGCTTAACATATACGCCGTACATATACATGTGCACCGTGAAAGATGAGCGTCGTACCGAAAATAAATCTAGTAAATTAACACAAACGTACATGCGTCCACACAAATAGAGAGACAATGCGAGTAGCAGCCAACAGAAGTCCATGTAAGTGTCGCAAGATGATTCACACCAAAATCAGCACCAGATCTTTTGATCCATTTCTTCTCCTCCTGCTCTTTTTTATATGCTGAATATTATCGCGATGCACACGATCGAATATATTAATCGTGAGACGAAGAGAAACGGGGGCGAGGAGGTCAAAGGAAATGACGGAAACGACTGATCGACGGCCGTATGTCTTGACAAGTCGAAATTAATTGCATCGCGAGATTGTGTGATCTCGCTGTGTGATTACACGATCGATCCATGAGAAATTAAAAAAAAAAGAGAAAGAGAGAAGCCAGATGTAATTACGACGGCTGACAATAAAGAAGTCGCGAAGAGGAGAATACTCGAGACGTCGATCTTTTCATCCGTACGACCGTCGATCGTAAGGGCGATGCATAATATATATAATATTACGTGAATATGCCACTGTGTAATATCGTATGCAAATATTGACACACGCACAGGTACACACGCGCGCACATTCATGGAACCTTTTTTCCGGCCTGATTCGTTGTTAATTCTGTACCGAGCCACAACACAGTTCCCTCTCGCTTGGAATAATATACATACATATATATATATAACTAGA
Organism: Temnothorax nylanderi; assembly: GCF_030848795.1. Classification (NCBI taxonomy): domain Eukaryota; kingdom Metazoa; phylum Arthropoda; class Insecta; order Hymenoptera; family Formicidae; genus Temnothorax; species Temnothorax nylanderi. Next base: position 122,707 of record NW_027249523.1, on the reverse strand, counting down.
TATATAAATACAAATATAAATAAATAAATACATATTATATATATTATATATATATAAATAAATATAAATATAAATATATATATAAATACAAATAAATATATATATATATTTATATGTATATACTTTCGATATATACGACGAAGAGGCAGTTCAAAGGCAAGATGCGAGAACAAAGAAATTATGACGATTATATTTTATAAATAAAAAAAATTGACATGTGATATAGATGGTAAGGCACGCGAGAATGCGTTGCGATGCATTACGAAAGCAAATGTATTCTGTATATCGTTTCATTAAATCTACTAAAACGATGAACCGACTAGTTTTTCACTTCCTTTCTTCGCGTCCCTCCCTTCCCATTCTCTCTGTCTCTTTTCTCGCTCGTCTATAACAATTCCGCGATGCAAGAGTTTTTCGTTCAAGGGTAAGACCCGATCTACAATGGATGTTTTAAGTCGTAAGTCGTAAGAATTGGCCAATCACAGTTCATTATTCTTCGACCGCAAGGAGAATAATGGACTGTGATTGGTCAATTCTTACGACTTACGACTTACAACACCCATTGTAGATTGGGTCTAACTTTTCACATTAATCCATCCTTACTTCTTCGAAATTGCGTACACCTGGTCATAGCTCTTAACACGTCGTACCGCCTAGAACTTAAATACGAACGAACGAACAGTATCGACGTGCAGATGCCGATGTTGTTTTACGTAATGTTTTATTTATGAACGTTTTCATCGGCAACGAACGAATATGAACAATCGCTAAAGATAATTCTGATCGTCGAGCTAATCGAGAGAGCTGTTCGAAACTTTGACGGACAATGCAATGATGCAATTTTAATTTCATTTTCACGGATATATGTGTATTATAGTTATGCCCCAGGAAAAATCACTCTAAAATACATACTATCGATCAAGAGTTTTATTTTTAGAATACGTTTTTCTATATGCAAGTAAAGATATATTCAAATAAGGGAATGAAAAGACCTCAAAATATTAATAAATGAAGCTTAAATAAAAATTGTGGTAAGTATTTTATCGTACATGTCGGTGATAAACGTCAATTAAATGACAAATGACGACAATTATAGCTAAGAATCTTTTTATCAGTTTTTGATACTACTATATTTTTTAAATAGAGATACGCGATTTATTGAGACAATATACGTAATCATATATATTCTTCCTTTTCGATTACATTTTAAGTAGCAAGGGACAAAGTTATTGCGCCCTTGACATTTGTAATCATATGGATTATCGGTGTTGTAAAATTATCACTATGAGATTGGCCAGTTTCTCCTTAACGACAGAGAGCCAGTTATTGGGCCAAGTTTCGGTTTCGAGTTTCTTAGCAAAAATGATAGATATAAGATAGTATATACATAACTTGCAGTCACGTACCTTTCTGAAGGAACTGCATCAAGCAATGGTGCGCCGATAAATTTTCGCTCCATTTACAGACACATCGCAGTCACTAGGTGTTGGAGCACTTTATTTGAGCAAGACCTCATTTCAACTTTGTTTAACAGTTTATCATTAAAAAATATTCATTAATAATGAAACATGCACACAATAACATTAAGTAGGTCACAAGGATGTTAAAATCTTTTCGAAGGCGTACTTTTTAATGTTGCCGTAACCCTGCAATGAAAAATGCACGCAATATTTCAATTTTGCAGTGAGATACAACTTTCGTAACATTTTTCGCAATTTTTTTTTAATTGATTCGAATGTATTGTAGTACGTCTAACAAAAAATTTTAGCACGAGATAAAATATCACTTTTAGAGACTATGAATTGGAGAAGAAAAGAAATGGGAGGGGAGATTTATAATAAATACCTGTGTCAAAATTAAGTAAGAAAATGATTCGACAATTTTTCTCCTGCTGGACGTTTCGAAACAGATATATATCAAATATACCATTGCAACGTCGAATCTATTTCCAAGTGTTCCTTATTTAACTTTTCACGAGCGGATTGCTGCAACGTTTCTGTATATACAAAACAAAAGTTTATAGACAGAGATCCTAGCGAACGTCCGTAAATCAAGCGACGTACCGTGAATAAAGAAAAGTCGGGGCACGCGCGAAACATTTATTTCAAATCTTCCACAACGTCAAAAGACCCACCAACGGTCAATCTTGCGCAATGGACGCGCGGCGCGACCAATGCAGACCAATGCGATTGCTCGCCAGCAGTGCCAGGTGGCGCGCGCGCAGCGGCGAACGCATGCGCGATGTACGCATCGCGCGCGACGAAAAAGTAGTTCGCCTCGCGGAAAAACACGATACGATCGCGGTGGAGAGACGCGACGGTGGTTTCGTGTCCGTGGACGATCGTCGTGTCGATTTCGCTTCGCTCGTCGGCGGCTGGCTGTATTTTTCGTGCGTCGGCGTGCCCGCGATTCGTCCTTAGCGGGCGCGAGAATATCAAAGGCTGCCGGGAGTGCCGGGTATTCCTGCGCCGCACGTTGTGTGCGAAGGGAACGCGAACTACGCGGAGCACATAGAGAGAAAGAGCGAGGGAGAGAGAGCGATAAATCTGCCCGGCGTCCACGGCGGGAGCGAAGGAGACAGGACGAGGATCGGGCCGCCGCCGCCAGCCGCGCGCCGCGCCAGGCACAGGAAGTGGACGGCAGAGTGGGGGGAACGTCGAAGGCAGTTGAGTCGGTGGTGGCTACATGTGGATATCCGCCGGTCGTGACGAGAACTTTCGCATCAGGGAGCAGACGTTTAACATCCCCTCGCGTCGAGTCGCGGGAACTGTGACGTATCACGCTGTAAACGAGAGAGTGAGCGATCCGCCGTTAGCCATGCAGATGGACCCGACGACGTTGCAGCTGATCCAGGTCCTCGAGAGGACCGTCTCGTCGGGTGAGTCTGTCGTCTCTCGTCGGAGTCGCGCCGCCGCCGCGGCGGCGACGTCACAAGGACCGGCGGCTCTTCTCCATCCAGGCGTCCTCTCGTCGAAACGCGAAACGCGACGCTTCGTCGCGACGGCTGCTCCGACGGTCGTAGCGGCGGCGGCGGCAGCGGCGGCGGCGGCGGCCGCGGTGATGGCGATCTCGGAGCACGCGAGAGCGAACCGCGTGCGCGTCGCCGTTCTCGGCGAATTTGTCGCAACGTGCTCGGCTCGCGGGCGGTTCGCCGCCCTCGGCTCTTCCGGCGGCGGTGCCGTCCGTCGTCGTTTCGCGGACGGGACCGCGAGCCATTTCGCGCACGCTGTTACGCGCGATATCGCGCCCCGTCGTGCTGTTGCTAGGCGCTTTGTTCGCCGCCGGAAAAGTATTGTCCCGTGTGACGGTTGCCTCGTATTCGCACGCATTGGCGCGACACGCATCGCGAGGCGCCTCGCGCTCGTCTAACCTACGGTTTTCCGCGATTCCCGGCGCGGTAACGATATTCTTTAATGTTAATTGTGGGCGCGCGATTGTAACATGTCCCTGTCGCATTTTCAGACAAGAATGAGCTCGTGGCAGCACAGACTTTCCTGCAGCAGGCGGCCGAAACCAATCTCGTGAGTAAATTTTGCCACCATGGGATTTTGCGACAATAATGTGAGGAGCGGTGTTCGATTGCAATATTCGGTGGTATGTCTGTTTTAGCATGAATTCGTGCAACGACTCAGCGCCGTGCTGGTCACAGTCGGCGCGAGCCCCGTCGCCCGCATGGCAGCGGGTCTACAGCTCAAAAACCAACTTACCTCCAAGGATCCTGACATGAAGTTCCAGTACCAGCAACGCTGGCTTACCATTCCTGTTGAAACGAGGGAATATATCAAGAAAAATGTAAGGAGGGTTACATATTTATCGCATTTTCTTGTATTATTAGCATTTCAATTTGTAAACCTGTTCTTTTTAGCTGAACTTCTTGCATGGTTCATCTTTCCTCTTTTTCTTTTCATGTTGGAGAGGAAAAGAGAAAAAATTAACCGTGCAAGGAGCTCAGACAAAAAAACGGGCCTTACCTGATTTTACGTAGAGACGACATTCCTTTGTTATAAATGGAGGGGTAAGAACCACAGTGGTGTAAGTCAAATTCTTTAAAATATTTTCTCGTGTGCATAGATGCAATTTATATATTGTACAGATTGCATCTATGCATACGAGAAAATATTTTAAAAAATTTGACTTACACCACTGTGGTTTTTACCCTTCCAAAATGTATATTACTCCAAGTACAAAGCAGAAATATTTTTACTTTATCACTTTTATCTTCACTCATTTTTATCTTAACTCTTATTCTAAATTTTATCTTTATGTATCTTACTTTATCTGTTCAAAATATTTTTTAATATAGATTTTTATAACAGTTTAACTCTCAAAAAGTAAAATTCTAAAATGGAAATTTAAAATACTTAATAATAATTATTATAAAAATTTATCACTGTCAAAAAATGGATTTAAGGACATGCTAAGTATATTCGGTAATTATTCTTTTTCACGCATGATAGAGTTCTTCATGCATTTATTTTTACAGATTTTAGGAGCGTTGGGAACGGAAAACAATAGGCCAAGTTCCGCAGCACAATGCGTCGCTTATGTTGCTGTTGCCGAGTTGTCAGTGGGACAATGGAGCGAATTAATTCCATTGTTAGTCAATAATGTTGTCAACTCGTCCAGTACCGAGATGATGAAGGAGGCTACTCTAGAGACTATCGGATATATCTGCCAAGAAATCGAGAGCGAAGTGCTAGTCTCACAATCAAACGAGATTCTTACTGCTATCATTCACGGTATGAAAGGTTCCAGCACGTCAAATCACGTTCGACTAGCGGCTACGAGCGCCCTGTATAATTCCTTGGAATTTACCAAAGGAAACTTTGAGAAAGAGGTTAGTGTTTGTATCATTGACGCGAATATATCGCTTTCGTGCACGACTGCGATATGATTTGTGCAATAAGTAACTAATGTTGTGACATTATATGTTTTAACCCTATGTATAGACGGAACGAAACTTCATAATGGAAGTTGTGTGTGAAGCCACTCAATCTACCAATACTCAAATCAGAGTAGCTGCGTTACAGTGTCTTGTGAAAATTATGTCACTATACTATCAATACATGGAACCATATATGGCTCCAGCACTGTTTCCTGTAAGTATCATTTACAGTTATTTTAATTGTCCTGCCAAAATATTAAATATAGCGCATGTCTAAAATTACTAGTGGAATTTTTATTACAGATTACTTTAGAAGCGATGAAATCCGACATCGATGAAGTAGCACTTCAAGGAATAGAATTCTGGTCGAACGTGTCTGACGAGGAGGTTGACTTGTCAATGGAAGAAGGAGAGGCATCGGAAGGAGGTCGTCCACCGCTAAAAGTCTCGCGGCACTATGCTAAGGGTGCTTTACAATACTTGGTACCGGTATTGATGAAAAAATTAACTAAGCAAGAAGAGTTTGATGATGAAGATGACTGGAATCCTTCGAAAGCTGCTGGAGTTTGCTTAATGTTGCTATCCTCCTGCTGCGAAGAAGCCATTGTTCCATTCGTTCTTCCTTTTGTCAAGGATAATATTAAGAGTCCCGACTGGAGGTACAGAGATGCGGCTTTGATGGCGTTCGGTTCGATTCTCGGTGGTTTAGAGCCTGCCACGTTGAAACCGTTAGTGGAACAAGCCATGCCCACTCTCATCGAGCTGATGTACGATAACAGCGTAGTCGTCCGCGATACCGCTGCATGGACGTTTGGTCGCATATGCGAGATGATTCCAGATGCCGCAATCAACGAAACTTATCTGAAACCATTGCTGGAGTCTTTGGTGACCGGATTGAAGGCGGAACCGCGCGTCGCTGCCAATGTATGCTGGGCATTTACAGGATTAGCAGAAGCGAGCTACGAGTCGGCTGAGGCAAGCGAAGACGGCAATCAACCAGAAACGTACTGCATGTCACAATACTTCGATTTTATCATTCAACGACTTTTGGAGACTACCGATCGACCGGATGGGGCTCAAGCGAATTTGAGATCCGCTGCCTATGAGGCTCTCATGGAGATGGTGAAGAATTCACCGCGCGATTGTTACGTGACCGTACAGAAAACTACGATGGTGATACTCGAACGACTGCAACAGGTATTGCAGATGGAATCGCACATACAGAGCCATTCAGATCGCGCCCAATACAACGATTTGCAATCGTTGCTTTGTGCGACTTTACAGTCCGTATTACGTAAGGTTACCCCGGAGGACGCTCCGCAGATATCCGATGTGATAATGACCGCTTTGCTGGCCATGTTTAGCTCAAACTCCTGCAAATCGGGCGGTGTGCAGGAGGACGCGCTCATGGCTGTCTCGACCCTGGTTGAAGTGTTGGGCGAGGGTTTCCTGAAGTACATGGAGGCGTTCAAGCCTTACCTCTGTCTCGGCTTGAAGAACTATGCCGAATATCAGGTGTGCTGCGCGGCGGTTGGTCTCACCGGTGATATCTGTCGTGCACTCAAAGGCAAGATGCTTCCTTATTGCGACGAAATTATGACTCTGTTGTTGGAGAACCTCAGCAATAACGCCGTTCATCGTTCGGTTAAACCACAAATTTTTTCGGCCTTCGGTGATATCGCCATGAGTATCGGACCGGAATTCAAGAAATACCTAGATGTTGTATTGCAAACATTGGTGCAGGCATCGCAGGCTAATGTCGATAGAAGCGATTACGATATGATCGATTATCTAAACGAGTTGCGCGAGGGCGTGCTCGAAGCTTACACTGGCATAGTTCAAGGTCTCCGCGGTGATGCGAATAGCTGTCCGGACGCCGCTATCGCCCTTATCGAGCCGCACGTTCCGTTTATCATACAATTCATCACCTCGATAGCACAGGACCGCGAACATTCCGAGGGTAATGTGTCGGCCGCGGTAGGCCTGCTAGGCGATCTCGTTATGGTATTCGGAACCAAGCTGCTACCCATGGTGGAGACCGATCCGCTCAATGATTTGCTAGCCAAGGGCAGGAAGTCGCGCACCCATAAAACTAAACAGCTGGCGAGCTGGGCTGCGAAAGAGATTCGAAAGCTCAAGACTGCTGCCAACGCTACGTCCAGTTGGTGAGTACCTTTTCATATTATTTCTCTCGACTCGTTTACAACGCCGTGCCTTAATTCGCAGAGTTCTCGATGCGATTTTAGCTCACTTTAATCAACGCGCGATGCATTAACACTGCATTTTATTTTGAGTTTGTACCTCAGTTCACATATCCCGTTAGAGGGACGAGATTTGTCTTCGTTACTTTTGTTGCGCCTCTTCTTGCGCTTTACCGCACTTCGTCTTTATCATGCATATTCAATTACTATATCATCGTACATTCTTTGGTATTGCTAAGTTTTAAACTGGCGAGCTTTTTATAGTGAGGATAGGATGTAGTTAGGATAGAATTGTTAGAGGAAAGAGAGAAGGGGGAGGGCGGAAGATAGAGAGAGTGAAAGAAAGAGAGAGAGAGAGTGTGCGCACGTGAGCATATGAAGGCATTGAAGAATTACTTCAATGTCGACAGGAATGCACTATTTTCTATCGTAGCGTTGTTTTCTGTCCCTCGGATTCTCCGCGTACGCGATTTGAAACGCCCGAAACTCCCCCTCTCCGCAAAGAAACGAGCACCGATGAGCGACGGTGACTGATATTTGGCTCGCTTTTGTTGTTTACAGATCACCCCACGGTTGTACTGTCGTGCAATTTGATTTGACTAGAAAGCTATCAAACACAATACAAAGACAACAAGATTGGATGGTGCGGATGCGAGTTGATGGATGTGCGTGAGTTCCAAAGCGATGATGACGAGATGGGGTGATGAGTCTGCACGTGTCCCTATCTGGCGACGGTATTTTATCGATATAATATATCGGTGTCGATCCCATATGATCCGAGAGAAAGACATTTTTAGCGAGAAAGCGAGAGAGCGAGAGAAAGCGAGAATGAGAGAAAGAGAGAGAGCGCGAGAGACAAAGAGAGAATACAAAAAAATGGAAAAATAAATACCTGTCCGCCGGATGCCGACAACGGATGACGAGGAGTGCAAGTGGATGTTGCCGATGAATGAGTCAAGGCCAAGTGAAAAGTCTGCTGAGAAGAGAGAGAGCGAAAGAGAGAAAGATTCTGATTGCAAGTATGCCTGGTATAAACGAGCCTGCGGCTTTCATCCGCGTGATTGAGATATTATAGCCCAAGAAGAGAGAAAGAACGAGAGAGAGGACAACTTCGATGAACGATTATCGTGAGCAGTGAGATAAATGAACGGAAGAAGATGCGAGAGAGCGCGACAGGAACATCAAGTGAGGTGGATGGACAACGTACATATATATGAGTGAGGGAGAGTGAGAGAGAGAGAGAGAGAGAGCGAGAGACTCAGGGAGAATTTTTGAAATAAAGTGATAGCATGATAGAACGAATGAAAGATGTAGTAAAATGTATCATGTAATAATGTGTATATGTGTATGCGTATGTGTGCGTGCGTGCGTGTGTGTGTGTGAGAGAGAGAGAGAATGAAAAAAAATACGAGAGTCTTTTATTTATAGTGACTCGCCGTTGACTCGTTGTAAAGCTCGCACCGAGCTTCTCAACGACGTGAATCAAATTTTGAATCGCGGTTTTTAGCTGTCAAGTGCTTATATAGAACCGCGCCGAATTTATCCGCGTAAGAAAGAGAGTATCACTTTCCTAAGCAACAGGAAGCTTGAATGGACAGCGTAGGAGAAAGCGAGAGAGAGAAAGAGAGAGACTGAGTATGAAAGGTCGTAAAGATTACAGAACGCAACTTGATGCCCCCTTGATCCGATCATGTTGCGCAAGAACTTTGTGTGATCCGCTGAGATGAGATGCGTATGTTACTTTTTCCCCGTATGTGAATGTCTGTTTGCTGTTGATTGGATAATTAAAGTTAATATTTTGATGGCACAAATGAATTTAGTTGTACCGAAGTCCTCGTCCGGCCTGAACGTCCGTTAGGAGCAAATGATCTCGTATGCTCAAGAACAAATCTCCAATTTCCTCAAACTCTCTCCCCTTATACTCCCCCACCTCGATATCATGTAAGTCCTCTTTAGTAGCCGGCCGAGTGTTTCGCGCGATCATGGTACACACGAGTGGCGTCGCAGACGAGGAGCTTTTCGCACTGCCATTTGGAACAACGCTGCACGGCTTGTCCAGACATTTTTTAAACACTCGTTTCTTCCTTCTCTCCTATTCGTGAGACGTCTGAGCCGCTCGAGATCTGTTTTGAGTGAGAGATCGTCTTCCTGGCCGCGTGTCACCGTCACAGGAGCGCCCGTCGTTCGCCCGCGTTTGCACGACGGGGCTGTCTCTCTTCGCGGATAAAACTTTGAGGAGGTACCGTGATCGCGTTTAAATCGGTCGAGTTCTGTCAAACGGATAATTGACGTAGCCTGGAGTCGTAGCCTGAGGAGAGAGGTGGGCCCGGTGAATTTCTTTCGTAGAAATCTAAGTTCGCGCGATGAAGCCGCGCGCTTCGATTTGCGCGAGCCCGCGACGAGCCCCTCCACCACGCACGACCGGGATGTCTCAAGTATCCTGTATCTCTACCTCCGTTTATACCGCGTCCTTGATGACGAATAGTCAGTGCCGTGCCGATCGCGAATCGTCATTGCGAGTTCGTTCCGTACAAGTCGCGAAGTCTCCCCGCGAATCTTTCCTGAGAATCGTGGCCCGCGATTTTTAGCGACATCGCTAATAACACAATACGGAGTTACGTCACGTCGTTCGTCATTGTCGTCGAGAAACGTGTCTGCGGTAGTGCCATGCATTCCAAATGCTTTCGCCAGCGGATCCTTCTTTTCGTAATTTGAGTATTTTCTAGCGACTTCGCGTTCATATATATATACCTTTATACATCCTTACTTACACTCTTGTCGTGATTTTCGGAGTGCGAGAGGGAGATAGCGTAGGAAAATCTCTAGTTTTTCGAACTTATCAAACGCGGGGCAAACGTGTTTTGACAAATACTCCGGCGCGGAGACGTATATAATATACGATTTCAGATATTTCGGCACCGATGAATAACGCGATGAAAATGCCGCGTAGATTATGTTTCGCTGATTCATCTTTGCGTCTCCGAAAATCAAAACTCGTAATCTTAATCGCTCGTCGACGAAACCAATGCATTTTTAACACGCGCTCAAAGAACTTTTATATTTATATGGATTATTTTGCACATAACACGTGATACATTGATTAATATATTGTTCCGCATAAGTGTTGCCACGGTATTTCGTAGCCCTGGGTTTTTACGAGAAATATTTTTAGATACTTAACTCGCACAAATTCTAGAAAAAAAATGATCTCTTGGTTTTTATCGTTTGTTTAAGAGGTGTACATGTGTTAATTCGATTTTCTTAATCCACGTATCTATTAGATTCAGTATCGATGATAATGATAATACTATCTTCGATTGTAAGAATATTGCCAAATTGTAAATAACCAAGTAAGAAAGCATTTAATCGCCGGCTTGAAGTCTATCAAGTTAATATCAAAGTTTAATAATGTGAGAGATATATATACATAAATATATATATATATATATATATACATTTATTGAAGCTATTTCTCTAAGAGAAGGCTAAACTATTTTTCTAAGATGAAATGAGATCTTTCATAAATTACAAAATAAAACTTCTTGCGAAAACACAGGAAAACATTTTGAGCTTGTGGCAATATTTATTCGAGCCATTCTGTACATATATTTTAAGGTAATTATGCTATTTGTCAAATAGCCCGTGATTTTCAAAAACCTATCAAATTATATATGTAATATTCTTTTTTCTTTTAGTTAATAAACTATAATAATATCAAATTTGTGGCACCAATGAAGCAATTCTGACATATGAATTCGTTAAGTATTTTAATGGTTATTTATTTTTCTCATTTTTTTATGTTTATCAGAAAATTGATTACTCTTGTCGAAATGCGATGCCCTAAATACCGCAAATTTCGCCGCAATTATCTTAATAATTTGCCATTTTAATACGATCATCGATAGCGGTTAATTAACAATCGCGATCGATAGCGAGTCCCGTAATCGCGATAGATTCGGTAAAGAGACGCGAGTTATTCTTTTCTTTTATACATTCCATTTAGCAGAGATTAGATAAATAGAGAGAAAGAGAGAGAGAGAAAGAGAGAGAGAGAAAAGAAGAAAGAATGAGAATGAGAGTGCCACAACGGAGAGGACAGCGGTGCGTGTCTTTCCGTATCTTGCAAAGAACTCGATTGCCCGCCTATTCTTCTTATTCGCGATCGAGAGTTTTTGCAATTTCTGTGTGTGACGGTCACCGTAATTCGCAGCGTCCCGATTTTGGTGCTGAGATCGATCGTTCTCTTAGAATCTGGTGCTAAACTACGAAATCGTAACGATGATTCTGGGAATCAGTCGGGTTATTGACTAATTAGTCATCAATGTACATATCTAGAGTTTTATTATCATTAACAAAGAAATCATATGATCTCAAAATACAAATAGCTTAATTAATTTTTTTCATTTTTCTACTACTACTAATATTGACATATATACATTTTTTGTAATAAAAAGTTAATTGCTTTAAATTTAAAAAATTTAAAAAACAAATTTATATAATTTAATTTATTGAACAATAGGAAAATTTTGTAAGATAGAAATATTCTTCTCTTTAAACTCGATTAAATTATGGTTATTATATATTCAAGTGTCAAAAATCGTTGATCAAATATTGAGAACTATCGAAGGTTAAAAATATGATTAAACGCGTAATTATCGCTTCGATCGCTACACAGTAAAAAATTTTGTGTCAATGGAAGTCCACTCTCAATTTTGTGTTAAAATAACTCATTCATCGTGTTATTTTTGACATTTAGAAATGTTATATCGACATTTATAACATTTCTAAATGTCAAAAATAACACGATAAATGAGTTATTTTAACACAAAATTGAGAGTGGACTTCCATTGACACATAATTTTTTACTGTGTATGTTAAAAGTTTTATTATATTCATTTACTATAATACTTAATCGTTAGTTTGTTCTCAAAAAGATCATCTCGAGCCTTCCGCGAAATCGCCGCGAATTGCGTCGCCGAATTTGCCGATAAGGGGAAAAAGGCAGAAGAGAGAAAGTTAGGTGCGAGAGTGAAGCGTGAAATCGCTATTAAACGAATGAATCAAAGATTTGCGATGTAAGAGAGAGAGAAAGAGAGTGAGAGAGAGTGAGAGAAACAGAAAGAAAGAGAGAGAGAGTATGTAGGAGACAAAGCGACGAGATACAGAAGTGACAAAAGATACAAAAATACAAAAAAAGAAAAAATAATAGATATATATGTGACTGTGATTTTTGGAGAGAGACTCTCGTGTGCGTGGAGTCGACATTCTGCCCTGAAGGGAGCACGGTCCTCGCGACCTTTTCGCGATCCTCTTTCGTCGATCGCAGGGACGAAAAAAAAACTCTGGCGGACGATCCTGATCCTAGCATATCCTACGATCGAAGCTCTTCTTCTCTTTCTCCTCTACCTCGACAACCTGATCGAGCCTGAAACGCACACGTCGGGATCGTGGCCAGAGGAAAAAACCCTGCTCTCGAGTACCGTGCTTCCGTCAGGCTGGCTTCGTATAACGAGTACTGATGTCCTCGTCGGACGAACAACCTTAATCCTTTATCCCGTAGACTATAGACATTTCTTAACCAACCCCCTATCTTTCTTACCAGGAGACCTATCTTTCTTACCTCTAGCTTATTACCAGGAGAATTTAAGGTTCTTTTAACAGAGCTTCGGATGATCCGTGCAACAAGAGAAGTCTATATATGTGTATATTCCAAAAATTCGTATGCCAAAGATTTCTTAAAAGTGATAGGAGAGGATTAACACGGTAGGTGTTAATTCAACGTGAAAAAAGAAATTATCGGACTCCGACGCCGCTCTGTGAGAGGATCACCGTAGACCGTAAGCCATCGGAAAAGTGTGTAACGCGCGCAAAGCCTATACGTTTACTTTACAATAGATTTTTTCCGCCGTAACGACGTTTTCGTGACGATCTCGAGGAAGCGACATAACACGTCCTTGAAGGAGGGTCCTCGATGCGTGACGAGACCGGGGAATTTCTCGTCGGCACGCGAAGCCAGCCTGGGGGAAACTTATAATAGCACGACAGAGAGCGATTTATCTTGTCGACTAATTAGTTGTTTAGCCTTTTCATCGTCGAGACTCCTAGAGTGGGTGCGATGCTTACTAGAGCGAACGTACGTGATATGAGCGTATTTTACGTAGTATATTTAAAAGTCGTGTGCATTACGCTGTATCAGTGATGATGTGCGCTGTGAAGTAAGTAAGGAAGTTTATTAGGGATGCGTCGATGATGACTGATGGAGCGGATCGGAGAGAGAAAGAGAGAGAGAAGATGGTGATGATGATAATAATTGATGCTGTGCTGATGTTGATGTTGATGTTGATGTTGAGGATGATAATAATGATGAGGATGTTGATGATAATGTGGGTTGGCTCGTGATTCGTCGTGAATCGCGGCGTCACGTTCGAGAAGTGAGAACGGATCGTCGATGCATGGAGAAACAGAAGGCCAAGCAAATATGTAAAAGTAAATATAAATTTTGTATCGCGAGGCGGGCCGGATCGCGCCGCCTGTCGGCCTGCGGGATCAATGGAAAATTTCCCCGGGGAAACGTGATCTCTATAATGATTAATACTGATCTCTATATATAGCTAATATACTGATGTATTTTTGGAGCAAAAAATTTTAACAGTAGAGTATTTAAAAAAGAAATGCTAAAAAAGAGGAAGATTGACTATACATGTTTTTCATCTTTCTCTCTTCACAACTGCCGTCGTATCTTAAATTCAATTCGGTATTTTTTTAATTTAAAGTACATTTTTGACGGGATTTTTAAAAATTAGATCGTTAAAGCAACCACCTTGCATCAAAAGCGGTTGGAACAAGCGCTGTTTTTTCGAAGTTTTCAAGTGATCCCGCGGGCTCGCGAGCGTACTCGCGACTCGCCTTCCGCCTGCGGTGTCCTTGTACGTACGAGACAATATTTTCGATAATATTTTTTAACAATCGAGTCGCGAAACACGAGCCCAACGCGTAGATCTGTTGTTCGATGCTTGAAACCGCGCCGCGGCGGTGGCGACGAGTGCATCGTAGGGAAAGCGAGCATTTTCTATTTTCGTTTCCCTTTGCTTCTCGACGATGTTGCCGAAGGAGAGTATCCTATCTGGTGAACCAGTCGCACTTTAATTTGCAAGAAATTGCAATTGAAGTCTTTTCGTCACGTCGCAAGCGAACGCCACTTCCGGAGAGAATTAACGATGCTGCAATCCGTCAATTAAGAATCACGTGTTTCATAGTAATTAATTGTTATATACATATTATGCCGAACGAAAATTCCAATAGTGCAGTAGTGCAATAAAGGAAATCGCGTCTGTCGTGGGTTTAGATCAAATTCGGTGGATCTCTCGCTTCCGCAAAATCGCCGCGATACCTACCGCCATCGGTCTCGTTAAAAATGACCTCGCCGAGACACTCCCTACGATCCACGACGTTTTCCCGGGGGGAGCAAGATGCCGAAAGTGACGTCACCGTCGCGACGAAGTGGGCGAACTAATTAAAAAAAAAAGAAAAAAATTAAACAAAAAAAGCTGCGTGCGTGAATGACGTCTGCGCTGCGCGAGAGAGAGAGAGTGCCGAGTGCTGCTGCCGATCGAGAGAAGCGATCGGATCGAGCTAATTATAATTGACGCGTGATGGGAAGAAAATGTGTTTCTGGGCGACCTATATATGCGTGGGTGAAACGAGAGATGAAAATAAAAGGGGACGATTCTGAATGTTGGACGTCCGCCTGCCCGTCGTGTTGCTCCACCCTCTCCTCCAAGCAAAACCTCCTGGCACTCGATCCGCCGATCTCTGTAGGATAAGGCTCCTTCGTACCGCGATAAAAGCGCCGACAGACGATGAGCAAAAAAAAAAAAAATAAATATATTACGGCCTACTCTCGCGATGCGAGGGGTACAGTCCGATCGCCGATTTTTCGTACGGCGTGACCCAGATCGGACGTAAATCATTAACCATTTGCTCAACTCGATGCCCCTTTTTGCATCTGCGATCGGTATCGAGCTAAGGGAAAAGAAGCACCAAATTTGTTCGCGCCTTGCGAATATCTATCGTTTTCTGACGGATGAATAATTTAAAAAAGAAATGGAATTGCGCTATTTCGAGAAATGTGATGTTACAGAAGAGATTTTGTTTTATATATTTCAAGGGAACGTAAAGCGGATTTAATGTAGCGTGAGTTTACGATCGACCGGCTGCAACGTTAACTAAATGTTATGTATCACGACGTAAAGACGTTCTTGTCGCAAGATATTCTTGCGACAGCACATCATGGCAATCAACGTATATAGGGTAGCAATTAAATATTTGGATATCGCGTGATTGGGATATCTTGACAAAATGAATGCGGAGCTAAAATTTCAACGAAGCTCCATAAATATCTCAGACTGTGCGGAGCATTTACTCGGGAATTTCATTTAACGTTAAGTAAATCCTGAAATTCTAGAGAGCCAAGTGAATGAAGATAATACGTAACGTTTGTAGAGTTCCACGCGTTTCAAATTTAATTTGAGAACAGTTAATGTTTGGTTTACAGTTTCGGGAAATTGATAATATAGAATAGTACAAAATTACTGTCTACTCCGTCTAAGTTTTGGATTCGTGCAAAGTGTTCTCCGTCTTTTCGAAGGATCTCTTTCATCTACAAAAATATCAAAATCTCATTTCTCTATTTCTCATGTAATTGTTGTCTCAACGGCGTGTCCAAAAATTAGAAGAGTGGACGTTCCAAATCGCTGTAATTATGATCCGATCTTTAAAGAATACCGGTCCCTTTTTCTCTCACTTGCTTTTTCGCTCCTCCGACGGTCGCGAGGAGCTAATCGGACTTCAGTGGGAGAGGGTGCGGCATGTCCACGTGGTGCAAGAACCAAATGCACCGCGTTAATCGTTTTATTCCTATTCGTTTTCGTGTCAGTCGTGTGGTGCTTGCGAGGATTGTGTTTCCTGTGGTGATTTATAATTGACAACGACAATGTGACTTCGGCTACATCGCTTACGTGAGTGCCAGAGCGATCGTGGAATGACTGGGGGACGATTCTTCGGGAAGTGTGTCTAGCGTATAATTGGTCACATTAATGATCGCTCGATTAGTGGCCTGACACAAGGCCTCTTACACGAAGAAATATCGCGAAAAAAGAACCGCGAAGACGTTTCTCTTCAGCGCTCGCACGTCCTCGATGTACGCGGGGCGTATCGTCCACGTTGCATCGCACAGGAACAATTCGATTTGCATATCACTTAAGACATTAATGTGGCTGACTGTACCGATGAGTGCAAGAGACAAGATTATACGAATCGCCAAGCGACAGTGCCATATAATATCGAGTCATTTCGACTGCTGTTTATTCACCGATTTAATTTGCCTTTCCAACGGACACGAGCGAGCTTCAAAACGCGGGAGAAGCGCTCGCGTGTCCATGGAATGCGAATATCGAGAGATACGAAACGAGATTCAATCGG
Organism: Temnothorax nylanderi; assembly: GCF_030848795.1. Classification (NCBI taxonomy): domain Eukaryota; kingdom Metazoa; phylum Arthropoda; class Insecta; order Hymenoptera; family Formicidae; genus Temnothorax; species Temnothorax nylanderi. The sequence continues at coordinate 106,141 of NW_027249523.1, read as the reverse complement.
CAGAAATTGCGAATTGCTTCCTATTTTTATTTCATAGTTTCCCTTTTCTCTCATGAAAAACATGATGGCCCGAAAATAAATTTCATTTGAAATCTAACCCGCGATGGATGCCATTATTACCATACAGTCGTCGCTCAAGTACCATCAAGCACAGCCAATATGTGTCACCGCCCTTTTTCGTACGCCTCCGCGTATTTCGTATTACACCTATCGCGTATTTTTTACTTTTTGTTCGCAAGAGTGTTTTTGGAGAAATTAAAATTTTCTTTCTCGATTTCAACCCCTATTTTTAGTATGTTCCGTAAGTATCGTCGGCTCAGATTATTTTCTTACGCTCGCCAGATAATTCAATATTATACAATTAAATAAACTGAGGATCTTTTTCAACGAAATTAACAATTCGCATCGCGACGAAATTTTTTTAAACAAAAAAATCGCATCTATCTGGAAGGAGCGGGGATGAAGTGGCGATCAGATCGCTGCATCGTGCGTTCGTAACAGCATGCGCGTGTCAGCGTTATTCTTAATCTTTTCTAAATACCTTTAATCTAATTGAATTAGAAGGGCACAGCCCGCGTCACAGATTAACCACCCGTCCGTCGCATTTCCGATGGATCTTTCGGATAGTGCAAACGTGCGCGTGCAGCTGATCAAGCGCTGTCAGTGTTATTATTATTTACAATAAATCATAAGTATCGCGTTTTTCTAATGTGAGAGAGATCTACGCGACTTAATATATTTGGTGCATCAAATATATACGAGAGAAGCACGATCGACGTTTGCAATTCGTGTTTCACAGCTCTCGTAAATCATTCATCAATCTTCATGATCTGTTGTGAATCCTGATTGTGGAAAAAGTAATTATATCTTTTTTTTCTATCGTAAACTTTTGAAAAATTAAAACTCGTCACACAAGTTTCGTATCTTTTGAATATTAAACGTGAAAACTGGACGAGAGGATTACGAATCTACTTTAGGTATTACCGATAAATCTCGAAATTGCAAAAGTATCAAATTAAAAATAAAAAATTAAACTCGGCAACTGAAGAATACTCGAATTCACTGGTGTTCTTGTATTTTGGACCCGTGTCCTGTTAATAGAAGTCGCAGCGCGGCGAATCGCCGTCGGTGCTGAAATCGTTGAGGTGCATGGTGCACTTTTGTGAGTCCACGACACGAGAAAGAGAGACGCTCACTCTTGCGCTTTTATTACGGAGGGAGAGACGGGGGCAAGAGACGATGCAACGCGCTTCGCATCGGTCGAATCACCCACGGATGGAGGCTAATGCAGGTCACGTGACGCCTTTGTAAGGTATCATCGGGGCTTTCGGTAACGTGGGACGAGGTCGAAGTTCACCGAAATGGAGCGACAGGACGATAGTGGCTCGACGCGGGCCGACAATGCCAGGGTCGCGGAGGATGACGTAAGTATAATTTTTTTGTCGGCTGCGTCCTCGAAGGATGTCTCTTCGACTTTCATTTCGATTACGAGCCGAATCCATGGAAGCGAAATTTAATATTGAATATAGCGTTAAAATTGATTTAACTCTTCGTTCGCTAATTATCGAAATGATAACGTCAAGCTTATTTACATACTTTCGTACTCTTTAGCTCATGATTAAATAAGTGTTTCATGAAACATGACAATAATTTTATAATATCCGAAATGAATCTAGATAAAAGTGAAAAGTTTCAGCGGACATCAATGTTTTATTACTAATTTGCTCCACTGAAATTTGAATTATAGATTCTTAGACGAATCTTGCCATGTTTATGCCTTAATGAAAATATCGAGAGACGTGATTGATTCATATAATCTTTCAAAATTATGCAAATTAAACTATAACAGACAAATGATGATAACAATTCGATTTTAAATATCTCTCGATTAATTTTGTCCTCAAATTTTTGTAGTTTTAACATTAAGTCTCCAATTCTTTCAAACTAAGTACTGTTAAAAGTAAAAAAATGCCAATTAACTTCAGATTGCTCAGGGAATGTGTAGCCGACGATAAAAATGATAGCGATAGGATATTTTCTATAATTAGAAGCGCTATTTGGTCGCTGCTCTGCACGAAATGTCTCGCAGGGCGACTTCGATCTCGACGATCTTTTGCCGATTGTTGGCGAGTTCGGTCGTTATCAGAAGCAGTTGCTGTGGCTGGTCTGCTTGCCGGCGTGTTTGCCGTGCGGTTTTTGTGCCTTCAATCAATTGTTCATGGCGGACACGCCGTCGCATTGGTGCAAGGTGCCGGGTTTGGAGAACATGGACGTTGCTCGTAGAAGACGCCTCGCCATTCCCGCGAGCCAGGTGCAGTCGATGGTGTGAAAGATGTCGTGTCGATATCTTGTAGATGCAAACGCTGCTTTTTGTAGGTCGATCCGCAGAGAGGGTGACGCCGATTATATGTTGATGCGTTTTGAGTCGCTTCCGCTTCAACTGCGGCTTATCACGCCATATCCTATTATTTAAGCCCAGTTTCACAAGTGTCGGCTAACTTTTAACCTTAGATTAACTCACTCTTCGTCTCTTTCTAAGGGGGACGTTAGAAGGAGACGAAGAGTGAGTTAATCTAAGGTTAAAAGTTAACCGACACTTGTGAAACTGGACCTTAGCGCTAGATATGATAATTATAATTCCGTTGGTGTATTCCTCTTACTTTTAACGTTGCGTTCTCCCCGTGATGACTTAAGTTTTCCTGTCTCTGTACACATGTAATTCACTTGATTAATCGCGTCGTACGTAATTTAGTTGCAAATTGAGTTGTTTAATTAGTACTTAGAAACTCGTGCTAGACAGAGCGAGCTAATTCTGGATTTCTAGTTTACTCTTACCTTGACTGCGGCAGAAGCAGTTGGAAAAGTCAATTCCAGCAAACGCATCGTTGTATACGTGCAATTTTGTACCAGTCCAAGTAGAATGCGTTAATTCTGGGGCGAATAGATTCTGGTAGCGACTGCCGTTTGTTTCACGCGGTCGGCTGCAATTCGGTAGGATCGATCCCGTCTTACAGTTTCGTAGCGAATATATTATTCATGCGATGTCGCATGATCCGGCGCTAAAAGATGTCATGTGAAAGCAGGATGACAACGAGACGTATAGCCAGTGCACGCGATACGATATCGACTGGACGACGACGATGGAGAACTATTCCGTCGTGGCAACGTACTTGCCCGTGCCCAACGCGTCGTGGTCTGTCGTGCCCTGCGATCATGGCTGGGAATACGAAACCTCGGAGATAACGTCGTCCATCGTCATCGATGTACGTTCGCCTAATTGTACCGAAAAACCGTACAGCTTTTGTCATCTGTCGTTCGCTGCAGCGAGCATCCAGTCTGCAATAAAATTTATTTATAAATTAATAAATTTATCAGCATAACACATTTCTAGAAGTAAACTAAATTTTACAGTTTTGGTACACAATTTAATTCGCTTTTGATAGAAAATACAATTACAAATATACGATTTTTTTTACGAGTATACGTATAGATATTTCGTTTGAGGAAATTTAAAAAATAAGAACAAATTTCTCTTTTACAAAAGAAACAAAAAATTTTGACCAGATGCTGTACATTACTATATTAAAAAACTATAATATGTAATTATAACATGTTACAGTTTGATCTTGTGTGCGATCGTGCGATCTATCCAACAATTGGTTTAGTGGCCCTTAATGCAGGAGGCCCTATAGGAGTATATTTGTTCGGTACATTAAATGACAGGTAATTTAGAATTCGGTCGATTTTATTTTCATTAAAATTTAGTTCTTCTGCGTTTACAGATTTAAATTTAATAGGTACTCATATAATATTTTTTAATTAGAATGTAATTTTTTAAATTAGAACATACTGTTTTTCTGTTTTTTTTTGGACAAATATAAAGATTTATTAAAATATTTTTCCCATTTGTTTTAATAAATTTATTTTGGCACCGATTTATCTATCTTGTATTTTATTTTATTTCGTATGTATTGATATATTGTGCTGGATTTTGTTTTGTCGAGAATCGGCGAAAAATCACCTTTTTTTACATGTTAGTGATGTTAATAAATAGCAGTCTATTTATCTTGTTGGACAGAATTGGCCGGAGATTATCTTTCTTCACGTGCTTGGCGACATTAATAATTGGCGGCTTTCTAACAGCAATCTCAAACAATTTTTGGACTTGGGCCTCCACGCGCTTTGTCGTTGGTCTGACAATACCAGCGATTTATCAGATACCTTTTATTATATGTGAGCATTAAAATTTTACAATAAATTTGTACTTTGTACCTGAGATTAATCGAAGATTAATGTATCGATCTAATATTAGGATTTTATCTTAGCTTTGTTGACATTTGTAGTTAAATTTTGGATTTATTATAAATTAATTTCCGTAGCTTTGGAGCTGGTCGGTCCAAATTACCGTTCATTCGTGACAGTTATGACTTGCACCTTTTATACAATGGGCCTTTGCATGCTGGCAGGTGTCACCTATTTGATACGCGATTGGCGAACGCTCGCGATAACTACGAGTGCGCCTTTTCTGATATACTTCTTCTACTGGTGGTGAGTGAACAATTAACGTTGTCATTGACAAATATAATGAGGATATAATGAGAGATTACATAAATTACAATGTTAATTGCATTTGCGTTTCATGAGCATTATATTTGCAGAATGAGACATCTCTTTTTGAATCTCGCGTGAATTGAGTAATTAGTTTCAGAGCATATCTGTTTATATCTGATTTACATCTATTAATATTTATCAGTCATCAACCTACATTAATAAATGTTCTTAGGTGTGAGATATAATTAAACGAGCGCTTTAAAATTCGTATCAACGAAATGTCATAACAACACACAGTGAATACATAAAAAAAAAACGTACGTTATCGTTAAGTTGACGTCGAAATGAGTTATTTTGAAATAATCTTAATTTGCCTTTTTGTCGCGTGCGCATACATATACATATACATGCAAGTATCCATGTGAAAGATAAGAGATTATTATAGGTTCTTACCGGAGTCACCGCGGTGGTTATTAGCGAAGGGTCGCCTAAGCGAAGCTAATGACATTCTTGAAACTTTGGCTCGCGTAAATGGCAAAGAACTTCCGGTATCGTTCACGCAGAAGCTCCGTCAGCGTATGACGATGTCGAGGTCGAAGAGCGAGGAGGAGAGATTACGGATCGGTCCCGGTGTGCTCTCGCTCTTCAAATCGCCAAATATGCGTCTCAAGACGTGTCTTATCACTTTAAACTGGTAAGTCAAAGTGCACAAGCGCATCTATCGATTTCACAAGTCGCCAAAAGCACGATAAATTCACGTATCAATAATTCCTGCCCTTTGCCAGTTTTGCCTGGCTGGTTTTCTTCTGGATTTTGCTTACCGTATTAGGCTTATTTCAGATAATATTATTCTTAGAAAAAAGAAACAACTCTCGTTTGACTTATTCACGATTTTTTTGCAATATTTTAATATTTTATATCTCACATAGGTTTATGTTGCGAACCTTGATCTTTGTAATTAATTAAAAAAAAAAAAAACTAATAGATTAAAGTTTATTGGTTAGATATACTACAAAATAAAATATAAAATTTACTTAAATTCTCTCGTTAAACATTATTTTATTGCTGAAAATCTTGATTACGTGCAAGCTTAATTAAATAAATTTATATTGTACTTAGAAAATTTGCTTACCACCGCTGGATTTGAACCTGAAACCCCTGGCTCTTGAGTCAGTCACCTTCCGCACTGTGCTACAACATTGATTGATGAAGACGTTTCGTATTGTCTATATATGTTACACTTATTGTTAGCAGACGTACGGAAGGTGTCAGCTCTTAATAGGGTCGGCTCATTATATATATATATATATATATATATATATATATATATATATATATTTCTTACAAAATTGATGTCGGTCATCTATTCGATATCGAATCGATGACTTATCGACATCGAATTTGACATTGAAAATCAGCCGATTTCAATCAAATTGTTTTGGCATTAAGTTGCTTCTTTCTAAGTTACGTGTGTTCAAAACTCTAAAAATTTTGTCTAAAATTAAGAGACTATCACCATATAGTATGCAGATAGTCATCGATTCGATGTCGATCGATATCGAACCGATGACTATGCATACTCTCATATGGTGACAGGCCGATATTCATAGTCGATTCTTATATTCAAGTCCGTCTTAAGTTGAATCTTAAAATGTCATGAACCAATCGCATAGCCGTATTAAGCCTCTTGCACAATGCCAGGCAACAGGCAATAGGAACAGGAAATAACAAAAAAAATCGTTAATTACAACCTAAAAAATTCGAATACTATGATTGGTTGGCAACAGGCAATAGGCACAGAATTTCCAACGTGACGGAAACTCTGTGTCTATTGCCTGTGTCACTGTTTATTCTGTATTTATACATGTATTTATACATGATTTCTGATTTCTATTCCCTGTTCCTATTGCCTGTTGCCTGACATTGTGCAAGGGGCTTTAGCGTCTTAAGACATAACTTAAGACGGTCTTGAAATAAGATCCGACTATGAATACCGGCCATTACCCAGGTAGCAAGCACTCGTCATTTTGACGTCAAATGACGTCAAAAGACGTCAAAATGACAGACTTTTGACGTCAATTGACGTCAAAATGACGAGTCTTGCTACCTGGGTAGTCTCTTAATTTTAGACAAAATTTTTAGAGTTTTGAACACAGGTAACTTAGAAAGAAGCAACTCTTGATGCCAAAACAATTTGATTGAAATCAGCTGATTTTTTATGTTAATTTCGATGTCGATGAGTTTCCGGTGAATCGACGTTGAATTGACGTCGATTCGACATCAACCTTCTCACTGGATAAACATACTAAATATGCGACATGTTCGACATTTTTACATCAGGCTATGCTGAAATCTACAACTTTCAATAAGATCTGTTTCTATTCCTGCACTGCTAAACTAGTGCACACTGATGCAGTATAAGTTAGAGTGGGACAAGTATACTTTGTTTATATCTTACATTTAATCATAAAAATATTTTTAGAATATTGTAGAAAGTTGTAAATAGTTGTAATTTATATTGAATGTGAATTTGCTTCTAATTAAAACACTTTGATGTTCAGACACAGTACAATAATTTATAAAAATCTCATATGAATGAATAGATCTTTACTTTATATTGCCGATTAGGTTTGCCAATAACATGGTGTATGTCGGTCTTTCCTATTATGGGCCGGCTCTGGGGAACGAAGAACATTTGAGTTTTCTGTTTTCTTCCCTCATCGAGATTCCCAGTTATATCGCTTGTTGGGTTGTAATGGATCGATGGGGTCGCCGATGGCCGCTTTGCCTGTGCATGGTCGTGGCTGGAGTGTCGTGCATTGCAACGGTGCTGTTATCGTCCGGTACGCACTGCTGGTCAATTAATTAATGACTTGATTAATTAGCAAGAGTGGCAACATAATCAGTTAATTGTGTAACGTGCCGATATTGCTGAGAGCAATGAGTTAGCTTATAGCTTAACATCGCATGGAATTGCAGTACTAAGAAAAAAGCTATGACGTGTCAGTTTCATAATTATTATCTTTTGCGCTTTTCATATAAGATGCTGTCATGGAAACCTTGATACTATTTCTCATATCGAAGTCTGCGATATCGGCGTCATTTTTAATTATTTACCCTTTCGCCGGGGAGCTTTATCCTACGCAACTACGCGGAGTTGCCATTGGTTTCTCCGCATACATAAGCGGCCTTGGACTCATCATTATACCCTTCGTAACATATCTCGTGAGTCGGAATTGATGTTTGAATTTTATTTCAATAACGCTTTCCTATTTATTATTTTCCGCAAAATATACTTTTACAAGATTTGCTAATAGTGTTTTAGCTATTATGTATTATTTAATTTATTATTTTATTAAATATGAAAGATAAAATGTATACATTCATCTTTGATTAGTTAGATTTTTGTAATATACTGAATGTTTGCTAATACGATTGCAGGGGAAAGAAAATCTTGTGTTGCCTTTAGTTATTTTGGGCGTGATCTCGGTAATTGGTGGCTTGTCTGGACTGCGACTACCGGAAACATTGCACCACCGTCTGCCACAGACGGTTGAGGAAGGAGAGTTATTTGGCAAAGATTGGTCGTGCGCGGATTGCATCCGTTGCGTTCCAACAAAGTACGCACTTGACAATTAATTGAGTAAACTAATATTTTGCGCTTGCGTAGAATATTAGAAAGTTATTTTAATCTATCAAAAATTTTCTCTTTTAAAATATCAATTAAAATGAAATAACATACGATAATAACTATATTAATTAGTAGAAAATTAAGTGAATGACTTAACAGTTATATTTTGATGACTTGTTCTATAATATTCTCGATGTACTTTTGTACTTTTCTTTGCTGTCTTCTGTGATTATAGATTTTCGATTTATTACAATTTGTATTCTTTAGACCCTCATCGATCGCGACTTCTTATGAGGATTTATCAACGCGAGAGACAGTAGAGATGCAGGAAGTACCCGAAGTGAGGCTTGCTTCATCCATTTTGGAAGAGAATCAACGGCCGAGCGTGGCAAGCGTTCGCCGTTTGGTTCGCCAATCTAGCGTGATGGATACTCAACGCGATTCCGACGGGACTATGAAGATGACTTATTGGTTTTAGTTCTGGTCATTTTAAACCGAGTGCAGTTCTAGTCAAAATAAAGTGGAATTTTTTCCTATTTCTTCTGCAATTAAATTTAATATTTTTTAATAATTTGATTAAACAGTTATATTTTATTTGTTTATTATTGATCTATAAAATATTTGAGATATGTATAAAACTATATATAAGAAAAAGTATATATCTATGTACATAAATAAAAAAAATAACTTATTCTGTCGAATAAATGCTATTTTAATAAAAAGTAGAATTATATTCTAACAAATTATATTCCCACCCGTGTCTAATGAGCTTCTTTCTTGATATGAAACATCAAAATAAAATCTGCAAAATAACATCGAAAGTAAAAGTCCAAATTTATTTAATTGTCACCGTTGAGGATGAAAGTCCAATCATTATCGCAATTGTATGTATTGAACACATATACACCTACACTTTACCTCTTAAACGTCACATGATGATGCAGCGTAGAGTTCTTAGAAGATAAGAGAGTAAAGAGAAATGGAACGAGCAGTTGATGTCGTGTCCACGATGCAGTTTATTCACATTTGGTATACAAAACACGAGAATAACGAGAAAAATGAGAGTGAGGAGTTCAGCCTCGAATACCTTCCTTTGTGCAGATCTCAGGTAAGATTTAAGTACTTCCTTCCTAATTCGACTCGTCTGTTTAGAGACGAGTGGTTCTGTTGTAGCAGCTGTAAGCAGGAGGATCACTGTATGCATTTGCGACGTAGAATATACTTCTCGACTATACTCTCGCGCAAGAATCGATATACCTCTCCAGAAGTCGCCGCTTCAGCTCGGGTGGGTATGAGACGTAGATATAATGATCGGGCATATCCTCGCTTGATAAGGGCAGGTTCTCGTCCCCATGATCGCCCTTCCGTCTCTCCAACCTGCCCTCGTTATGAATACTTGGGTCATGCAACGGAGAAGTACTCGAGCGATCCGTGCTTCCGTTGTAATCCACGCTTCCGGTACCGTCCAGTCTGTCTTCGTCCGAGGTGCTACACGCAACGCAAATATATAAGAATTAAATTCTTCGTTATGCAATGTAATCAGCGATGCAAAACATGCGTAGTACACGTCTTTTAGACATACATGTCTAAAAGGCATCTTAAAGACGTCTTTATGACATCTTTTAGACATGCGTGCTGTCTGTGTAGTAATAATACTGCCGGTAGTTAATTAATTTTATAAATAATAAGTTATTAATAGTTAATTTTATTTTTTATCGTCTTTATTTCAAGTTATTTAAAAACTTTACAGAAAAAAGAAAATTAATATCTTTCCATGATTATTATATTTTTAAAATTTCTCAAACATTCTTTTAAAGCGATTAAAACATACTTTTGCAATCGCTTTATAATTATTAGACAAAAATGTGGATTAAAAAAAGATAAGTCGTCTTAAAATAATATAATACTGTAGGAATACTGTAGGATTTCTCTATCAAAGAAGTTTATGATAAATATATAAACAATAATGTAAGTCGTACGCGATATTTCTTGACTATTTATAATTTTTTTATTCGACACAGATTATTGCTTGTAATTTTCTAAAAAAATATTTACATCAAAGTTTCTTTAACGATGTGAGGTAATTTTCCTATTAGAAGCAATCTAGCCGATAAACATTTTGCGAATAGAATTACGAGAAATTTTTACAATATGAATAACGTACTTAAAGCAAACCCAGATTATGTAGTAACATGCGTAAATCGATGAAAACAGGAGCAGCATGAAGATAGTCAGTAGGTACCAGGGTGTGTGACGCTGCGATCTTTTTGTGTCCTCCCAGTATCTGTCGCAGCTGAGATACCAGCAGATCGCTCGATTTAGTTCCCCTGTCGATGTCAATTGATAAGAGAAAGTTAACGGTCACATTAAGTACAGCGTTAATTAATTGCGTACCTTCGATTTCTTGGAAATCCCGTAGGGAAAGATTAGCGAGCAGTCCGGCGATGCAATCACGCACGAGTATCTGTTGATGATCACGTTCAGTTAAGAGATCATGATAAACGCAATTATTACATATTATTGGTATTCGCAGACGGGCGTGTCTGCAAGCGCACTTATCTTGTATACAGTATATTTTTAAACAATCAAAGATCGCACGCTGTTCAAATCGCAGCTGTCTACGCGATCTTAACTAAATTATTTAATCTTCAAAATACAATGTCAAAGGACAGTGCGCGATCTTTTATCATTGTATTTCTACTAAAATAATATGTATTCTGTTGAAAAGATTTTGAAGCTACGTCAAAAAGACATTAGAATTAGATGAAACAACGGTCATGCGGTAACTTCACTTCAATTCGCAGTAACTCACTTCACATTGGGTCTTCAGCTTCTGCAGTTCCTCCGGCTTGCAGTTGGACTTTAGCTTCCTCAAATGCAGCCCCCGCCGTCTCTGTTTTTTGTCGACAGCGGGCAGCGCCGCTTCCACCAGATTCTCCTCGTCCTCCACGTCCTCCTCGTCCTCCTCGTCCTCGTCCTCCTCGCAGTCAATATTCTTATTATCCGCTTCGGCGATCTCGTTGTGATAGGGCGATCTCGCTAGTCTATGATTGTGCATGTCACCGTCGTCGTGGTGGTCGTCGCGACGGCAGTAACGCTGCAGCTTCGTCACTGCTCCACCGCCGGCGACGGAGCAGGATTTATCTGCAGGATACATCCTGGCGAGGCCGCGCGACTCGCACGGCACGATAGAAGTGCTGCGACGTTGTTGCTGTTGCTTCTGCTGCTCGGTATTTTCGCGCCACACTTGGATATCGGTGTTCAAGTGCTCGCCATCGTCGTCCACCAAGTTCTCGAAGTCGCGGTTGCCCAGCACCTCGCAGCGCATGATGTCGCAGTAGTCCGCTAGACATACCGCGTCTTCTGCCTGAGAAAAAAAGAACATGCTTAGATCTCGCATCTTCGCTGGATTCTGATACTACTGATAAAAAGCTTTGATTCGTTAAATAATCAGTGATTACTAACACAGAGATGATTTTTGAATTGATAATAACTTTGCCAAGTTAAAGACTATGCAGTTACAATTAGGACGAAATAGAATCTTCATGAAAGTATGTTTAAAATTATGTATTATATTTCCTGGAAATTAGGTAACCAACAATTTGTACGTTATACATTTCTTAATCTTTACCGTATTAACATTGCTTTTGTGTCTGTTATCGAAGTGATCTTCTAGATGTTTCTCGGCATAGAAGGACTTGCCGCAAAGGCCGCAAGTCCATTGTGATGGCCTGTGCTGATGCTTCGCCTTTTGTTGTGGCCGAAAAATATCTCGACTCTCGTGGAATGGGCATTCCAACGGCAATTCTACCTGATATTTCTTCAGTATTGGTATCCATCTCTGAAATTTCGACGAGGTTTAAAATTATCTCATTCTTATCTCTTTATGCTTTTATAAAGAGTAATAAACTGTTGTCGAAAATTGTTATAATTTTGAAAAATATAAAACACTACTTTGTTTCTCAAATAAAAACACAATTTTTCAAACTGTTTGATTTTTAAGGATATCTCCACGTGTAATCAATTTATTAGACAGTTTCCATTAATTTTTTAAATTAATAATACTTTCTCTTACCTTGTGAACTATCCTCCTCACTACGGACGCTCGATCGCGGGGGCATGATATTTTAAAGACGCTGGGGCCCGGCCATGGAATCACAGATAGAAGCAACACTGCCAAAACCTAATAATAATAATACGTTATTTAATCGGCATAACGTGTGCGAACATGTATGCGTCTTCCGTAATGCAAAAGGTTGAAAAAGTCTAACTTTGCAACCTTTTTTCATTAAAGAATTGCAAATCATCGATTACCTTTCATATTAAGGCAGACGGAAGAGAGAGCTCCTCACGCTCTATATTTATACAGACGCTCTCTCGAACGACAAAATGCGTTAATACGGGTTTTTTTTGACACAATATAGAGAGCTACCTTACTCCATATGCATATGATATTTTAATTAAGGCCGCATTACGATCGACTAATAAATGGCAAACGTCGAAGTGACGTACGAGTGGATGTACCAACCTTATATACCTTCGTAACAATATATGTATACAGCCAAAGAATACTCTTCCTCGAGGCACACATGCATAAGTAATGCAATCGATAAAAACGTCGCCACTCCGCACACGCACATTAATATTATCTCTTTCTAAACATCTTTAATCGCGACACGATGAAGCGTGCTGTTTCCTTTATCTATGAAAACCCGTGACTCCTCTTTCCGTTAAGCAAGCTTTAATTTCGCTCCATGAATTCCCCCGGACACATCGAGCGAATAGACACGAGATATAGCAGTAAGCATATAAGGGGATGATTACCTCGAGGTGAAAGGGTTGGGTCTTCATTCATAGCCCAAATGCTGCGTGCAAGAGTAATCCGACGCGACGATTACTTGCTTCGAGATAATCCTGTCCGTTTCCTGAGAGCGGTCGTTTCTTCGTGCGAGTAGCCGCCAGCCGAGGGTATACGCGGGTTGCAACGGGGGAGTACTGCAGGGTCCGCGTCGACATGGCCGTCCACCCTTGGGCGCAGGTTTCAAGCATATACAGGGATGTCGCAATGCCGACATATGCAGTCCAAGGGGTAGCTAGATAAATAAAACTTGATCACGTCTGACACGTATAAGCAACTTATTATGAAATTCTCGTATATATTTCCTAAATTAATCACTTTAAACAGCGTGTGTGTAAATATATTTAGATTTGCTATTTTAAATTCCGGTTTCGCAATGTGTGTTGCAATGCTATCTCTATAAAATGAATAATTTGCATAGCATATTGACAGTGTTTTGCAACAGTTTTGTCAATAAAATTATTTATCTAATTTAAAAATCTATTTACCTATACATAAAATGACAAAATAATATTATAAGAATAATAAAGTTAACAAATATAATTTTTTTAAATTTGTTGCGTTGTTTTGTTATTATTTGCAATTAAATTTAGCCTTGTTTAATATAAAAACATTTGTATTTAAAAAGAAATTTTACATTACGTTATAATTTTTCAATATGTGTTATTGGAAGACTTTCTTATCCCCCTTTTAGACGGTCCTGCGTCGCTAAACGTCATCGGCGTCGGCGTCGGCGTCGATGAAGATGCGCCGACGCATTACCACTTCGATAAGCTCGAAACGACCAACGCGCAGAAATTGCGAACTAGCGGCTTTGTGAAGAACGTGGTATCATGCGCAATGAAATCTGCAATATTACTTCAAAATCGTGCGCTTCGTGCTTACATTGTTGCAAGTTAACATAATTACTCAACTTTTGAACGCATATGTATACCGTAAATAAAACAGATAAGAGTTTAAGTCGCGACTGTTACATATTCTTAAATGATAACACACTTATCATATGCGATAGTTTACGTCTGACAAAATTTACATTGATAACAAATCAAAAGTTTAAAATTACGAAATAGCAAATAGTAATAATAATACAATTCGTACAAGTTATCTATACGTATACCGTAAATAATGAAGAAAGGAACGAGTCAAAAAGAAAAATATAGACAATACTAATACGAGAAAAAGGTTGATAACCGGTCAAAGGGGAAAAAGGGGGAAAGAATCCCAAGTTTCTTCGAAATTCCTTCAGGTACCTGTTTGACAGGTATCTGGTGAAAAGCCAACTAAGAATGTAAATCGTCCATTTCTGCAACGCATTAAAGGGAAAAGAATGTAGGAAGCAGAAGCACGAGTATTTTCTGACGACTAAATTTGATGGAAAAAAGATAAAACGACGTCAGATAAGGCAATCACTACCACAAATGATTTTAATAGGATCGGTTAATAGGACTGAGCAAATAAGAAAAAGAAGCATAAACAATTAAGGACTCGAAAGAACGTGCTTAAATAAGTTAAAGCGAGAAACAAATAAAGTTCAAAATAGTGATCACGTGCGAATGTACAGCCAAAAATTTTTGAAAGTTCTTAAACTATATTATTATGATGTGCGAATACTCGAAAAGTTTTATAATATTTTTACATGAGAAATCGAGCGCGCATTCGCGCGATATTGTTGATCCATCATGGTAAAGACAATGCACTTCTCGTTGCTTCAGGTGTAACGCTAGATGGCAAGAGGACTTACGTGCTCGAAGACTTAATGTACGTGGGACAAGGTCAAACAACGTTTCATTTCTTTGATTGCTCTTTTGTAATCAGATTTCTACATTTCCGAAGTAGCTTCTATTAATAGAACATTATAAGTGTATTATACACAATATATATATATATTCACTATCACTTTTAGAGAAAGCCATTCGATATAAACTGAAATGTAATTGAAATTTGATTATTAGAATAATCTCACCTGAATTATATTGCATATTAAATAATTTCAGTAGCTTAATTAAATTATTTACTTACCAGGACTTACCTAATCGGATTTGATAAATAAAATTACATAATATAAAATTCATCGCTATTTTAAGATCAGTCTTCTGGTATCATAAGAAAAAAATCTATAAATGCAAACAATTACATCATTGGTTTCAAGATATATGAAAACTCTTGTCAAGCTGTAAAATTTATTCAAAAACAATTATTTATCAAACTAAATTTATTAATACTAAAAAATTAATCATCGTCCTAATAAAAATCATAAAAGAAACTTATAAGATTGCGTATAAAATCTTACAGATTTGAAGAATTCCTTAGTATACATTCTAAATTATATGTTTTACATAATTGACGTTTTACATTGTAAATTTACATAATGTAGGGGAGACCGGGGCCTAACCGTCAGTTTTTTTTCGGTGCCGATTTTTAACAAGAAAATAAATAATTTTAGTTAAATGTGGTATACCACTGTAAAGAGTGACCCTTTAGCTACAAAATTTATATAGGAAATTTTTATCTACGTCGCTTTGTTTAACCGGAATAGAGCAAAAACGACAACGGTGGAAAAATTGAAATCTCAAAAATGCCGGGGTTTAACCGTCACACTGCATTTTCAATACATATACGTACATCTAATCCTGAAAAATGATAGAATACATCTTAATAATTGTTTTTTAAGAGAAAAATATAAAAATTTATTTAAAATTTTTATGCGAAACATTATTAAAAAATAGTTACGAGGGTTCCTCTTTCCGCAGAAGTCACTCGCCCGACTTGTTTCACTCCTCGACGTCCGATGACTCTATTCGGTGTCTAAACGGTTGTAATTCCCGTCTCATCCATATTCCATATGCAGTGAGCCTGGAAATGCCCGGAAATGCCTTGGAAATGCACCCGGACTGCTTACTGACGGATTAACCCCAAACACAAGTTTCAGGTTTGATCGCCCACGAAATATTAGACATCAACGATAATGAAAAAACTACACTGGATTCGTGTTCAGCATGCATTACTCTTTATAATCGCGTACCTCGAGATTTGGAGAGCAAATATTATTGCAGATATTACAAAATTTCCACGCGCAGAAAATGTAACTTTCACCTTCCGAAAACACGTTTGCCCTCGTAAAAATCATAACACGGCAGGTAACCTGCCGAAACTCCGTTGGTCACATGGGTACCATAAGCAGCATTTACAATGTTAATAGCGAGTTCGCACAATATACAGGTTCCGAGATATTTGATTTGACGGTTCAACCCCGGCGACGGTTAGGCCCCGGTCTCCCCTACGTGATATATTGTTCTGCGCATCCTGATCTAAAGATCTTAGCAATTTCACAATCTTGTCTTATCAAATAATTTATAGTAATTATTAATTATTATAAGCCGATTTCACAGTCTCCGATTAATTTAATCCTCCGATTAAACTCACTTTGCATCTCTTTCTAACTGTCCCCCTTATGCCCATTTCTACCAATGCAGATTAACTTTAATCGCGGTTTCACTTGCTCTTTATCTTTTTCTAGTTCTACGAATTAGAAAAAGATAAAAAGCAAGTTAAACCGAGATTAAAGTTAATCTACATTGGTAGAAATGGTCATTAGAAAGAGACGAAGAGTGAGTTTAATCGGAGGATCAAGTTAATCGGAGACTGTGAAATCGGCCCTATGAATTCTGTTATTTATCTTAATTTTTGTAGGATTAATTTTATCTCAAAGTAAAAAACTGACTTTAAGAAATAATCTTTCTTTTATCGTATTTTTTTCTATAAAATTAAATAAATGTTAATATGCAATTTTCTACTACAGTTTTTATACAATAGCGGAATTTCTGAAAAAAAGATTAAATAGAATTCAAAATAAAACAATATTTATACGAAGCCTTGTATATATATATATATATATATATATATATAACATTAATAAATTATACATACAATTTTACATTAACAAATTTTTTGTATCACAGGTGAGTGTGAAATTTCTTTCACAGCTATTTATTATCTGGCTTTTTCGTTATATATTTTTTCACGTACTCAGAAATTTTTTTGTTATATCTTCATATTGTATCGATTAGTAGAGCTAATAAAAGATCATCTTACACCATAAAATTCGTAAAGATATTAGATAATTGCAGCACACAATTGATAATTGTTGATACATTTTTAATTTCGATTTCATGTATTACTGGTCTAGTTTCCACCGAAGTCGTTAATTCGCATCTAGTGCAGCGTAGAATTATATTTAATTCGATGGAAATATGACTGACTGCGCTCCCACTTCGATCCACAAGCTTTGAAAACCAGTGGAAACAGTGCATTAAACCGAAGCAGGATCGGATGTAAGTCTTCGGTGCATGGAAACTAGGCTACTGACGTTCGCAACAGCATAACGGACGATCTTGACCGGCATTTTCTGTATGATTCCTTTTCTTTTCATTTGCTTCTCCGTTCATCTTTCTGGTATAACAAGTCGGTGGTGGGGAGTCAGATATCTCCTCGACTGAAGTTCAGCTGGTTTGTGAAGAACTCGACACTCTCGTCGGGTCGTCAGTTCGCCAGTGCAACCGGCCACATAAACATCGGTGGTCAAACGATCGATCGACGACGATCTAACTGGCAACTGCTCGGTTTGTGTGAGTTATTGTGCGAAATATTGTGCACGCGCAAATTTTCAGCTTCTAGAGCACTTCAATGACGTTATATTTCTTGCATTGCCAGATAAGAAGACTTGGTCGTCAGTGTGAGAGATAGCGTTCTAACATCTCTAAAAATAGACCTACAACGATCTGCGATCCATTACGCACGAAGAGAAAGGAGTAAGATTAATTTATATCTACAAAAATATATTACGAATTTTTGAAAATTTGAATATAATGGTATAAAATATCTGGCAAACATTTATACTGCCGGAGATGATTATACTACCGATGATTTTTTTATGACAAAAATATGCATAAAGATAAAATAAACTTGTATATAAAGACAAAATAAAACTTGTATAATTTGTTTTTGAGAAAATTAATTATAAATACTCAGGCTACATAAGAAAATCTACCTTAAATATGGTATATTTAGACTATTAAACTGCACATATACTACTATTTTATACCAAGCATATGTGTATATATGTATATGCAGTATATTTATGTACAGCGAAGTTACGATTTATGTATTTGTACTACAGATAAATTTACAATTTTGACAAGTGAGGATAACTAGTGGAATATGTTTTATAAATATGGACTTTTGAAATATGTAAAAATAAGTAAAATTCAAACAGTAACGTAATCAGTAAAGAAGCACTATCTAAACGTCCTGTTTGAGAACGGTATTTATATAAATATTTACATAAATAATATTTTGACTTTTATGATCTTGAGAGAGAGAGAGAGAGAGAGAGAGAGAGAGAACTTAATGTAACGCTCTCAAACTCCGTGGTTCTTATATCGTAATTTCCGTTTCAAATTTTTATTTTTGCAAAAATTGCATTAGCAAATATCCGTGTCAGCTATTTGCGCACGCATAACGGAACATACGTCATTATAATGTAACGTAATGCGTGATAATTAACAACATACGATGTTAAGTATTCAGTCGACGCGCGATATTATTTTCATCGAGCAGTAAGCGCCGCAAGTCTCAACAATAAGTATAATAAATGAATCTCGATATTATTTTTCTTCAATCATGAAACTTTCATGATGAATTTATTACACGGATATGTATATATGTTTGCGCATATGCATACAAGATGCATGTGCATGCAAGATTGGATTCACTTAATCTACTGTTCTTATACCATTTTTTACTATACAATCATAATAACATTGTTTATTTGCTGAGAACTATTAGCATTGGCTACACTGAGAAAAAAAATTGTTAATCCCAAGAAATATTTAGTCCGATACGTTCAACTAAACATTTTAGTTAGTTAACCAAATATTAGTTGTTTCAACAATTTATTTAGTTTCTTTAATCAAGAATTAATTTATTCAACTAATTGAACGTATCGGACTAAATATTTCTTGGGATTAACAAATTTTTTTTCTCAGTGTACGGAACAAAATTAACTGCAACTGTATATGAAGTTTCTTGATATCAAAATGTATATACAATAGATAATCATATCTATATCTGTACATATAAACAAATGTCCTGACTGACTGACTGACTGACTGACTGATGAGATATCTTTTTATATATAATATATATATATATATATATATATATAAAGTAATTGAAATATAACTCTTATAAAGAAACTAAATGAGTAAAATATAACTTTTTATAACCATATATCTTTAGATTAAAATATATTTCACATTATATAAATTTATGCAAATTTCATACTAAAAAAGATAAATAACTGATATGAGACAATCTATTCGTTATAGTAAATATTATATATTTGATAAATAATATGTAGATAATTACATATATTTATATGACTAATTATAATTAGTCATATAAATTCTAGATAAACAGTTTCAGGCAAATAACAAATTCTTTAGCATTTGAATTTTTAAGAAAGGAATTTCTACATATTGATAACATATCTATAGAGCAATAATCTAGCGGTTAAAAGTTAGCGTTAAAAGCAACTTTTGAACTTTGAACAGCTTATGCATTATCTAATCGATTAAGCTTTCGATTGTGCATTGTTGACTTTGATCACTTTTCAATTCTCAGAATGAGACAGCATGTTTATATTCGTCATTCGTCTACCCATGTCCATTTAATAGACGTGCCTCTGACACCTTGATATGAGTATAAAACAATTTCAGCAATTAAGAACGATAAGGTTAAGATGCAGAAGATAACGATAAATTTACATAGCTCACTTATTATCACAAAATGTAACCATTATGGTTGCGTTCTGATATATCCTATAACATATGAAATAGCAACGAGTAGTAGTCAATAATTTTATCATCACTTCATCATATTTCATATCATGTTACGTCTTATAAAACTAACGTATCGTAAGTAAGTACAGAGTATATAAAAACGATTACAAACACAAATTCTTATCTACTGCGAGGTATCTATTTTAACAGTTTGCACGTCTTTTGCAAGTAATTATTAAGCTATTAAAAAATCGAATAAATTGTTGGATTTGTTGGAATTTTTTGATAAGGTAATGAGGCATTTCTATGAAGCTTTCTCTACTTAAAAAGAAAATGTACAGAGCAGAGTATTCTATTTCATTTTCTTTATAAAAGAAGAAAAGATTTTCTAGAAAATATTTCTGGTAATAATATCTATGGTCCACAGTTTGTCCCTATATATGGTCAAATTCCTGAGTTGATGCAGCGTAGTTTACTTTTTTATTTTTCTTTTCTTTCTCTTTTTTTGCGTGGCGAGGACACGAGAATTCGTTCAGTTTTTCATGATTCTTCGATGACTAGGAAGTCGTTAATTGCTTGTTACAATATATTATATTTATTTCGATAAATAAATACACTTGTTCGATATAAAAACGGAGATTTTTCGTCTTGATGACCTGTATGTATACCTATTAAATTCGATTATAATTATCAATGTAACGCATAAAAGAGTGTCGCGATAATCGCTGAGATAATAAAAATAGATAATAAAAATTGGAGGATAAAATGTGATAGATGACGCATAGAATATTTATTAATTGCGTAAAAGTAAATACACATGCGTGTGATATTTTTTCGCGCTAATCCATCATCCGGAATTCAATTGCAAAAAATGCAAAACTGATTCTTATTTGAGAACAAATCAGCAAAACGAGTCTTATTATTTCGCATAAATCTTTACATCATAATAAATGTAATATTTTACGTTGATATCTTTGACAAGTATCTTATATTTATATTTAAATTTTACATGTGTTTGTAGACAATTTTTTACGAAAGAAGTATCATGTACTTTTAGTAAATTGTACTTTTTACATTTCAACATGTGAAATACCTAATTCGAAATGTACAAAAAAAAAACGTAAACATATATATATCGAAAAACTTAAAGAATTATTTTTTTTTGTATTGGGTAACATTTTTGTAATTCTTTTGATACATGAAATTACCGTAATCTATCCTTTATTTTAACAGTTCCATTTGCAGTTGTACTAATTATTATCTATTACGCTTGCAGATTACGAGCCGTGCAGTTAATTATCGATAAATTAGGGCGATTGTATCGGTATGGCGACACACGCGTTTCACCGTATTCAGAGGCTGAGTCGAGTACTGGATGCAGGAATGAGGACGATAAACTTCACATTAAGACGTGCGTCGGCCTTGTCAGGACCAGCCAGAATTGTGGTGGGACCAAACAACGAGAAGATTATTATGTCTCCGGCTGGTGAAGCTTCCTACCCGGAAACCTTGATCCACGAATTTGTTTGGAATAATATCGAGAATTATCCTAATCATGTTGCTTTGGTAATTTTTTTGGTCTATATAGATCAATTACTGTATATATTAATAGATCTATATCTTGTATGCAGTAGATAATCTTTATACGTAGAGCGGTTCAAACTAATTGCGTCGTCTTCTTTAAACAGACCGATATACATTATTTACAAAATTTTAATATGGGGGGAATTGCGTGGAAAAATCAAGAATGTTTGCAAAGACGGAAAATATAACCAAATGTAAGCGTAAATGTAATTAGCTATTAAGCCTGTTCGCAAACGATAAATGCACTGTGTGGAGTATTTAGACGCAATACCAATTTTATAAAATTGACTTTGCGCAGGAGTGTGGCGTGAATGGTAAGAAATACACGTTCGCGCAAGCCAAGGATGCGACATATTATATCGGTAGAAGTTTGCGACACATGGGTCTCAATAAGGGCGACGTAGTAGCCCTAGTGGCGCCCAATCTTCCGGACACAGTTCTAGGTTTCCTTGGAAGCTCGTCAGCGGGATTCGTTGTCACTACCGTAAATCCGCTGTACACGGCTGGTAAGTCGCTTTATGTTGTTTCAAATATTTTTATGTTACTTGCGATTCACATAAAACATTTAATTGATGAAATAAAAGTAGGATGGGGAAGTGGGCGAATTAAGCGAATTGTTACAATATAGGTAGACGTGTGAAAATTTTCAGAGGAGATGCCGAGGCAGTTGTTGAAGGCCAATGCGAAAGCAGTCATCACTTCGTCCGCAATTGCATCCACAGTGCTCGCTGCAACAAGGGCATGTCTTCCACGTGAAACTCCTGTTATTGTGATTGACGATAAGACTGGTTCTATTCCCGAGGGTTCGATACCTTTTGATGTTGGTATTAACAATAAGATAAAGATATTCATGCGAATAAATCGGCAATATTTATACGTTATAAAAGAAAACGGTTAAGTAAAAATAAATATAAGCGTGCAAAATTTTTCAGGATCTTATAACACGAGGCAAGTCATTGCCACCTGTAAATCCAGACACAACTTGCGATGATATAGCGGTTTTGCCATTTTCAAGCGGTACTACTGGATTACCAAAGGGTGTTATGCTAACGCATCGCAATCTGGTGTCTAATATAATGATGACTCAATCTTCTATCAATGTATTCCAACCTACTACAAGTATACCAAGCATTTATCTATAATTTTTATCTTATTATTTTAGCCTTTTTGTTTGCGCTTTCCAAATTTTGCGAGTTTGAAATTGATATTATGTCAGTTAGTCTTATTTAAAAAATTTTTTATTTATTTATTTAAAATTGTTTTCCATCTTCTCCAATTATTTCATAATTTTGATACATTTATTATACATATTAAAATTTCTTAATTCTTTTCCAGGTACATATCAGGAAGTATTCCCTACATTTTTACCAATTTTCCATATTTATGGGATGAATGCTTTAACATTTCCACGTCTTACTTTCGGCGGGAAGATAGTCACCATTCCAAAATTTGTACCTGAGACGTTCCTTAACGTATTGGAAAAACAAAAGGTAATTTATCGCTTGACGTACCCAAAGAAATTTCTTTTTTTAGATTTTTTTAATAAAAAATTTTTGTTTATTAGAATAGAATGCTAAAATATTAGATTGACAATGAGTGCTCGCGATCGAATGTATTCAAATTAATTTAACCCTAGTTCGTCACATTCCGGTCCAGTGAACCGCTGAACGTTTTTCGGTTTTCTAGTTTTTACGTATATATATATAACAACATAATTTTCTAATTTTCTTATAATAAATTTAGTTTAAACTCAAATCATTTTCTCGACCTGATATTATCATCAAACATCTTATTCAGACTCTGTATTTCCAATTCCTACATTACAAGCTTAAAAATATTAATTAGAATGAAAATGGCAATGCGACAAAGTCGAGCGGTCTCACGAACCGGAGTGTAGCGAATTAAGGATTCGAAAATAAGTGTGGCTAGCTAGGATTAAAGTAAACAATTATTTTTTGTCATTTTATATTTTTATATGAATCATAAAAAATCAACCATAAAAAATTATAATTTCTTTTGTATATGTGAAAAGATTATGAAAGGCTCAAAGTATTAAATCCATGACGATATGACCCTTTGCAGGCGACTGCGCTCTACGTCGTACCACCCGTAGTGCTATTTCTAACGGCTTCTCCTCTTGTGAAAAAGCATCACTTCGAGCATATGCATATGATGATGAGCGGCGCCGCGCCGCTCGCCAAAACGGACGTCGATAGATTCTACGAAAAATACAGCATTGACTCGAATGTCTTCAAGTTCCACCAAGGTGGGTGTTCGCAAAATCGAGCGGTTGAAATTTTCGATGGTTATCGAGTTTCGTGGATCGAATTTCCGGGGTCGCGTTTCGATATGCGCGAGCTTTGAAGGCTCGAATATATTTTTTTTTCCGACGGAGGTAGAAATGTCGAGGAGAAGAGGGGACGAGTTTTGCATTTGTGAGCTTTGCGAGCCTGAACGAACGAGCGGTGTACACATTCAATTTTTAACGAGATCCGATGAATCGACGTAGCCGATTTTGGAATAAAGTTCGTCGTATTGAGAGCGGCATCGTATTAAATTTTGCTGTTGTTTGAATAGTTGTTTTGATGCACATTCGAGTTTGTGAAATTCGAAAAATTCATTGTGTTAGTTTGGAAAAAATGCCAGTATTAACGCGGAGGAACCATTTATTTAATTTTTTCCCAGACAGATTTTATTCAGATACAAATATGTAACAACCTTTATTTAGCGAAATTGTTTTTGCCTCAAAGATGGAGATGGCTTAACATTTCAAATTACGTGTCAGTAATGCATCGAAAAATTTACTTTTTTATATCAGATTGTAATTTTTTCTTGTCCCGTTAAATCTCACAAGTATATCACACATTCGTAATTATTTTGAAAATTATATATACTTATTCAAAGACATTATTATAAAGTTTTTTATTTTGTTAGTATGAATATAAGTATAAAATAATTTAAAATATCTAAATTTTAAATATAAAAGAAAAAAAAAGAAAATCGACAGACTGTGATTAAATATCTATTTTGATTATTTAAAGTCTTACGATGTTTTTTAAAGGTTACGGATTGACGGAAAGTTCACCAGTGGCGTTTGTTGAGCATGGACATAAATATTCCAGCATTGGAAAAAATATAGCAAATTGTCAAGCACGTCTGGTGGATTTAACGACACAGGAGGATGTCAGCACTACTGGACAAACTGGCGAGTTATGGCTCAAGGGACCTCACATTATGAAAGGATATCTAGATGACGAAGCCGCTACAAAGAATACGCTAACCGAGGATGGATGGTTAAAAACGGGCGATATTGCATACTTCGATGAAGATTTCGATTTCTATATTACAGACAGATTAAAGGAACTTATCAAAGTCAAAGGATTCCAGGTAACAACCTGTTCTGACAAGAAAAGAGCTTTTCCATTTTTATTTTAATGGATATCGATAATTTATGTCGTGATTATTTAGGTACATAAGAAATAATTTCTTGCAATATTAATTGATATGTTATAGGTAAATTCTAATTGCATAAATAATCTTTAAATGGCTTCGCTTATATTAATAAATAAAAAGTTCTTTTCCCAATGTTATATAAACTTGATGTAATAATTAATTATAAATTATTTTACAATTTTAATATAATTATTTTGCACTATAAGAATTATTTAATATGATCGTATTATGCAATGAGTAACAAAACTATTTCCGACAAAATTGATTATGAAATCCTTGAACATGTTAAAACATTCTTTATTTCAAAAATATAAATAAAGAACAGGCTCGTATGTATCAGACAAAGAAATAAAGGTTACCGGCCAATAATGAGCAACGAGATTGTTAAAATTTGAAAAAATATATATATTGTTAACAATGTTGAAATGGGACGTTTCGGCAACACCGTGCCTTCATCAGCCAAATTTAATAGACTTGATTACATTAAATATACGAATAACCAGGAATCATACCTTTCTACATCCAATAAGTATAGTAAGAATGTTATAGAGTCGTAATCGCTGTACAAGTACGATCTTTAGTTAAAAGATGTGTAAACAAGGAGTATCATGGAATTGTTGAACGAAAAAACCTTGATTAAAAGTCGAAAATCAGGCTCCATGATTTATTTACCAGTCGGCAATGGGAATGAATCGAGTCAGTTAGCGAAGTCTGCACGTCACCATAAAGAGTCAACAGTTAAAAAATGCGTCTAAGCTGTGATAACTGTAAATGAAAACTTGTAAGAGACAATAAATGTAAGAATTTGTTACGATTGTACGTACTGAGAAAATTCGTAGAGTCAAGCTATAATGTTTCCAAGTACCGTACTGTTTCGAATACTTGGAAACATTATAGCTTGACTCTACGAATTTTCTCAGTACGTACAATCGTAACAAATTCTTACATTTATTGTCTCTTACAAGTTTTCATTTACAGTTATCACAGCTTAGACGCATTTTTTAACTGTTGACTCTTTATGGTGACGTGCAGACTTCGCTAACTGACTCGATTCATTCCCATTGCCGACTGGTGAATAAATCATGGAGCCTGATTTTCGACTTTTAATCAAGGTTTTTTTCAAAAATGCGCATCTCGATTCCGGTTTTTTTCGTTCAACAATTCCATGATACTCCTCGTTTACACATCTTTTAACTAAAGACCGTACTTGTACAGCGATTACGACTCTATAACAATCTTACTGTACTTATTGGATGTAGAAAGGTATGATTCCTGATTATTCGTATATTTAATGTAATCAAGTCTATTAAATTTGGCTGATGAAGGCACGGTGTTGCCGAAACGTCCCATTTCAACATTGTTAACAATATATATATTTTTTCAAATTTTAACAATCTCGTTGCTCGTTATTGGCCGATAACCTTTAATTCTTTATTTCTTTCTTTAGTCTGATAAGAAATTAGTTAGTTTTAATTTTGTCATATTATTGGACTTTATAATTATTCACGTAGCTTGGGGAAATGGAGATGATAAATAACAGTTGTAATATATGTGTATATATATATCTAAAATACCGCTGCAAAGTTTCGAAGTTCCGCGGTTTGACGGTATCTTATTTCTCGGCGGCGTTTAAAGTGTTCGTCTCTCTTAATTTAAAACATTATTCTCGCCTGGTCGAAGGTACCGCCGGCGGAACTGGAAGCGCTGCTGCGGACGCATCCAGACGTGGTGGAAGCGGCAGTGATTGGTATTCCGCACGCGAGGCATGGTGAGGTACCGAAAGCGTTCGTGGTGGTGAGCAAGGGTAAGAAACCTACGGAGGACGACATTAAGAACTTTGTGAAAGGGAAGGTCTCCGACTACAAGCAACTGGAAGGTATAACTCGATTCCCTTCAACTGTAACAGCATCGCGGAATTTCTAATTACCTCACGATCAGTTTAATTAGCGTATCGATCGGTTGTTGCGATTCTTTAGAACAGTTATTATCCGGATATCCGAAGAAATGTCGCGAATATCTGGAGAAAGAACTATTTGTTATGTAATTTAATTGAATTAGATCTAAGAATTCAGAGATAGAGAAGAACTGGGTAGTTAGAGACTTTATTGGGAAAGTTTGAGGATTGTATGTATACATTTTTCTTTTTCTTAGGTGGAGTCACATTTGTCGACGAAATTCCGAAGAATCCGAGCGGAAAAATTCTAAGATCAAAGTTAAAGTAAAACTACAAGTAACTTCATTAAAATGACATCTTTTTAATAGGAACATTATTTTTAAAATAAGATCAATGTTACTAACAATAAGATGTACGACATGTATAAACGAAGGTAGGCGGAATGTAATTTTGTATATTATTATATATATACATGTACAGTGTTTTGCTTAATGAAATTGTAATATATATATATATATATATATATATATATATATATATATGTACATATTATATATTATAATTTCATTAACTCTAGAACGGTACACTGGGTACTTAGCGTAAACCATAGCGATTTTAAAAGTTGCGCCATTTCTATATCGTACTGGGAAGGGTGGTCCGGACCAGGGGGGAGGGGAACTTTGGAGAACTCCCTACTAACTAACTGCACCCATAATCGAGCCAGCGCATTGAAAACTGCCGAGTAGGGAGCATTGAAAGTTAGTCTCCTTTTAGAAGTGTACCGTTCTAGGGTTAAGCGTATTATGTATATATATATACACACATATGTATATACATATATGCATATTTGTATATATACATATATCGCTCGTTTGCTACAACAACGACATAACTCAAAAATTGTCATTTTTGAACTGTTTGCAAAAGAAGGGTAAAGATTCAATACACTGAATGAAGAGCTAATATATAGCTAGATATTTTTGTTATTTATTACACCAAAATCGCATTTAAAAGTAATTAATGTTAACGAATTTTAGTGATTCGAAACATTCAAACTTATTTTTTGGAAAATTTTATTTTCTGAGTTGTGTTGTAGTAAATGAGCGTATGTACATACATATATATAGATTATCTACTTACAATCCATCAAAAATGGAACATAATGTTAAAAGACACTGTTTTATATAATTTTAAGGGGTAAATATGAAATAGAATTTTTTCTACTTGAAAATTAAAAAGAAGAAAGAAGAAGGTTCTTAGACGACACTAAAAATAATTTTTTAAATAATGGTTTAAATAAAATTTTAACTTGTTTTATATTTTATTGACATCTAAAAAAATTCTACTTTTGATGAACTCATTTATGTATATGTACACACGAACCTAATATTACATTTGCCGCAGCTGAATGTGATAGAATTTCTATTTTTATAAATTTGTTATATTTTAATCTTTTAATAACTGTTGTACCTTGATTTGTACTTATTGTTAGAATTTACATAATGTCAGTCTTTTGAATAAAACAGAATTTTATAAATTTGTGTTTTTTTGCGCAATTGATATGTCATCTAAAAATATCACACGACGCATAAATATAGTAATGAGTGAATTTAGTTAGTGAAAATAGGTCAGCTCACATGTACAGAAATTTATAAAAATAATGCATGTAATAGTTACTTAATATGTATGTTATAAGAATATAAATGTAATTACAAATGAAAGAAACATTATGCTCTTGATTCTCGCGTCTTTGTAATCAAGAACTAAAACTTTTTTGTCAAAAAGAAAAAGAATGGGACGCAGGAACTGCATTCTTAAGATGTATGAAAGCAAGTAAGGAGTTCTATCACGATTCGGGTAATGGGATTGAAAAAAATAAGACGCGAGGAAAACGCTTTTGTCTCGTGGTGGCGAAGCGCTGTTGAACTGCACGCTTGAACTTTTGAGATTTATGCACGGCAGTTGATCGCTGAATGAGTGCATCCCTCACGATGGATTACACAAATGGAGAAAAACAATGAGACTCTTTCGTCGTTTCGTTTGTGCGTTCAATTCTGAGCATAAATTCTGGGTGCCGAATGTACTGCTTTTCTAAAAGGGGGTTCACAAACATTGCAGCGGAGATAAAAAATGAATGTTAATATCTGTCGTCCGACTAAGCCGCAGGATTTTAAAATTTGTACGTCAGATAATCTCTAAATTGATAATTAATACTTCGAAATTCTAGTTTAAAATTAATTAAAATATATAATATTTTATCATATATATATAATATAGTAATTCATGTGTCAAATGTAATGTATTTAAAGTGAGCCGTACAGATTTAGGGCATGTTTTTTATACTAAATTTTCAATTAATAACTCTTGATACTTAATTAAATGATACATATGTTATGTTTAATTAACCACATATATTGTAATTAATAATTTATTTACAACTCGCGATTTATTTTTTTAGAGTGAAATTTAAACAAGGATATTCAGATCTATATGAGCCAGCAAACGCAGACCTGTACAATATAATATTTACAGTGTATGTGTACTGTACTGTAAATACAGTGAATAAAGCTATACATTGTGAATATTATATTGCACAGATCTTCGGTAGCCGGATTATATTCCTCTGACCAGTTTGGGTTGTTTTATAGATAAACTTTATTTTATTAATTTTTATTTTAATTAAAATTATTGCTTCCCTCATGCACACACACAGCTTGAACTAGACACCGTTTTAATGCATGTGCATTTGATATTATATACCGATATATATATCTATATATATGGGACGCAGATTGAATACGTTCTCGCATTTGGACGATAAGGGTATAAAAATGAATCAACTGGCAAGTTGTGAAGTGTGTCTCGGAGCGTGTCGTATCATTATGACAGGGATAATGCGCAGGGATATAAAAAGGTGCGAATGCAGTTGTACTTCCGCTGGTATAAAAAGGTGAACCAATTTTTATCTCTTCCAAGTCGTTGCTTTAGAACCGAAGCACTCTAAAAAAAAAACAGGGATGCTTCTTCGCTTTTATGTTTTCCGTCTTTATTATTCCACGATAGAGAGTTTATCATAAATTAACTTTTATAACTCGTACATCTTATTTTCCAGGCTTGCATATTACGCCTTAATCAAGTACGAATTATTCTCCGACAAGACTCTAATTATAATTTATTTTATTCGTTTTAGCCATGTTTATCTGTATTTGTATATTGTTTTACAGATTATCTTCCAGAGTTTTTGATAAAAGTAATAAAATTGATGATTGAGTTGATATTAAAAGTGATTTTTGCTTACGTTATCTTTTAAAACAATTTCTTAATTTTCAACAGCATATATCTTGCACATAATGGGGTTTCAAATATATGAAAATTCTAAGTTTATAGAATACTGTCGCGTACGTATATATTTAGTTTTTTTTTTAAATCTTATATTTGTGACAAAGGACAAATAAACAGTACATTTACCATAGTATTTTTAATTTTTTAAATTCTCTCTTTTTTATTTAATTGTATATTGTTTTACAGATTATCTTCCAGAGTTTTTGATAAAATTAATAAAATTGATATTGATATTAGAAGTGATGCTGACGTTATATCTTAAAACATTCTAAATTCTCAACAGTATGCATTTTGCACATAATGGGGTTTTAAATAGATGAAAATTCTAAGTTTAGAACACTGTCACATACGTATATATTTAGTTTCTCTTTAAATTCTTATATTTGAGACAAAGGAAAAATGGACAAGTACATTTACTTTATTCACCACAGCATTTTTAATTTTCTAAATTCTTTCCTTTTTTATTTAATTGCTATGGATTTAAATTAAATAAAATAATTAAACAGAAGTTAAATTTCTTTTTCCTTAATTTAAACATTTCTTCTTAAAGTCTAAGATTAGATACAGAAGAAGTATTTTACTTTCTCAACTTTTTTACCTGAATATCACGTTGCTGCTGTATCGTTATTTCAATGATTCATGGCTGAATATGATAAAAGTGTCGTAAATGCAAGGGATAAAGCGGATACGTAATGGAGTTTCTACGGACGTTCGGACTTTGATGCGAAATCGATGCTCCCGTTTCTTACTATGTTTCACTATGTTTCATGAGTCTACCTTTTATCTTATTCATATATTCGCGTGATTCTGTCGCAAGATACACTGTAGCGTGA
This sequence comes from Temnothorax nylanderi, assembly GCF_030848795.1. Lineage (NCBI taxonomy): Eukaryota > Metazoa > Arthropoda > Insecta > Hymenoptera > Formicidae > Temnothorax > Temnothorax nylanderi. The sequence continues at coordinate 75,156 of NW_027249523.1, read as the reverse complement.
TTATCGATTATATTCTACATAGTTTTCTTCGTACCTTACAATTAGGTAACAAAGAAAATCACGGATATAATAATTAATGGTCATTTTTGTTTTTAATAAAACAGATAGCAATGCTGTTTATTGTTAGACTGTTAGAGGAAATGGTAAATAAAAATTAAAAAATGTAGACATGGTCGTATTTTTACAAGTGCACCGGGTCCAATGCAAACGGCGAAGAGACGCGAGCGAAGTCTTGCAACATTGTTCATTTTGTATATTTTATACAAGAGATTGCTGGGAGCACGTATTCCAGTTTTGCTACCTGAGAATTATTTAGCTTGCTATTTCTAGTCGCATCGATGTTCGCAGCGTGTATGTATTTATCGTTTTGTAATCTCTTTGATCACCGCGATGTTCCAATTAGTACAACAAAACAATTATCGTCATATCGTGCATATTAGTAATCAAAATAAATTAAAGTAAAGTAAAACATTAGATTTTAAATTAGCAAAAAGGAAAGAACAACAGTATAACGAGTATAAAAGTACGTGAACAACGAAAATAAATTGGCGACGCAAAGTGCGACTCACTAGATTTAATTACAGTTTTTCGTAGCGCCTAACTAACAAGGAGAAGCGCCCTTAATTGGCTGAGCGAATATCGTCGAAAAAAAGGAGATACGTAAAAAGATCGTTTGGAATAAAATCGTCTTGGACGTGTTCATCCCTCCGTGTTTCATTACATATTCTAAACAACCTAGTTTCACCTATATTTCGATTTTGCATGGTTATTCTGAGTTATCGTGACACCTCCGTTTCTGCTTTCGACATTAAAGTTTCTATTCTCAAAATTTTCATTTTGTGCCGATTACCGAAGCTTGAAATTCTCCGAAATCTTTTGCATTTAAAGTGTATATACGTTGACATTTTACGTTTTTTTATTCCTACATAGGCAATAACGACGGCGCGTGAAAATCCTCCGCCGGCGGATTCAAAAGTTCGATTTTTCGCATTTGAAAGTCGAATCTCCGCGTGAAGTCGTGCGAGTGTCGCATGACTTTCGCGCATAATTCCTTCGCTGCATTTCTATCGTGGACCGTATGTATATACATATGCACGTGTCATCATCGTCGAGTCGCTCTCTCGGATTCGAGAGTTGACGCGTAGCGGAAAAGGGATAAAGCTCCTCGGTAAATGAGCTTTTCGTCCTATCCCAACCCCGTGCAGGTCGGGATATGTGTGGAGGTTCCTAAACGTATTGCAAGAAGGAGATAAACCGTAGACGTGCTTAATCCAGTCGTCGGTATATTAATGCAAGAGAGGAAACGTGAGGATACTGACGAAAGGAAATAGAGAGCGAGGGAGAGAAAGAGAGATCGGGATACACACGAGAAACTTGGAGAGAGAAGGATCGAATTCAGAAAGCTTTCAGCTCTTGCCTCCTGTTTCTCTCGCGTAAATGAAAGAACGGTCGGGAGAGCATCACCGAGGTCGGACGATGAAAAATAGGGTGGAGCGTGGGTAGGGTGGTGGAGCAACGTGGAAACCATTTTTTGTCCTATATTTCTCACTTCTTTTCTTTCCTCTTTTCTCTCATATCGTTGTATGTGCGCGCCGCGTCAACCTTTACCGACGATGGACGATCTTATTTTGCGTGTGGCGTCGACGCGACGGTGCAAAGTCGGTATAAAATTTGGTCGCTGGACTGAGAAGCGGAGGCAAAGGTGGTTCTCGGAAAAATTTCACGTCCTGTGTTTTAGAATATATGGATCCACTAAAATCTGTTTTTTTGCGACAAAAGGATTTTTCCTTCCAGATTTTTTTTATGTACTCTTTTATGTACTTTTATGTAGGTCGTATATTTTGATTGGATTTAAAAAAGCGTAGAAAATTATTTGACATTTGATATATTTCTTCGATGCATCTTTTGGTCTTCTACATTGTAACTTGTTCCTTACTTTTTAAAATCCTAGAAAATTTTTCCCTGTTGATCTTATCTAGTGACTATCTAGGGTCTCTAGAGACTAAATAAACATAACAAAAGTGGTTTTATCTTGATATCTCAAAAATGGACAAAGTTGATATTTTAATATTCAAAATTATGAAAACACGAAATCATGATCAGAACCGGTAAAACGACATATATTTCATTAAATTGGATCAAAACTAACTAGAACCCATCAAAATTACCTAAAAAATGTCACGTCTTAAAGATGTCATTCTCTATCAGTCGAATATCGTTCTAATCATCAGATCGTTATAAAACGAGTGTCGTTATACTCGTTATGTTCTACAGGATTCAAATATGTAATAATAATTGAATATTTGTCGATAATAAAGATTTTTCAAATTTTAAACATTTATAGTACGCATATATTTCCCGCTATCGGAATTGCAAAAAATGAACATATTTACGTTTCTTAAACCAAACCAGCTCTGTACGTTATTTCAAAATTTCATTCTTATCATACACATATGCATCTAATTAACGTACGACCTTCAAAATACACAAATTTCCTTTAAATCACTTATCTTTCACGAATCTAATCTTATTTAATTGAATTTCAATCCCCTTCATATAGCTCATCGTATAAATATACTCATTTCACGTATACTTATATCTAATCAATATAAATAAGTGTAAAATCACACAAAACTGTAATTTAATAAATTCTTAAAGTATTTTAGCCTGTTTGGAAAGGCTTGAGTAATAGTTCACACATTCTTATAAAATATGAGTCAAAATATGAAAAACTCGTAAGAATCAAATAAATTAACAATCTTTCACGCAGATAACTTTACAGATAACTCTTCACAATTTAATTTAATTTAGTTTAATTTGACTCTGAGTTAACAGATATCATCGAAATGTGTCCGTAACGGACACTTCACATATCACAAACCTTTTAGACGTCGGTTTGCGTTTCCGCATGTACCTCTGCCTGTACAGTCGTGACTTGGCTGCTCTGGATTAGTTCGTCAATTTGGGACTTCTCCCTGGCTGTCATCGAGTGGGAGCGTGATGTCAACGTCGATACTCGGCGTCTGCTCACCTGTAGATCGTTCTGGAATCGGCGTCGGCGGCCTGCCAACGACCTGATCGTCTCCCCTCGCCTGCCGCATACTCTCAGCCGTCGCTTGCGTAGATTTGCCGGGGAGAGTGCAACCGACCGATACAGCCGATTGAGATTTATCAGTCGGTTGCATGCTCCTCGGCAAATCTACGCAGAGTCGTTTTCTCTGCACAGATTTCAACAACTCAGCATTCTTGGACGCTTGGCTGTCTTCGTCTTCAATGTCAGATTCTCCCCTCTCTTTCAGATGTTTTGACGCTTCCGAATATGCTTTGCGTTTCGGTGGTTGTTCGATCGGAATATTCATTAAAATACATTAAATTTAGCATCGCAATTCTTCTTTTACTCAATTAAACACAAATTTTAGAACATTCTAAACACTTTGCCAAAGATACTTGAAAAAAATTTTTTTTTCACGAAAACAAAGCTTCCTCTATGAGGAAGCAAAAATGACACAATTTTCAGAAAGACAGTATTATTCTTTATATTGTCTTTTACATTGCCTAGAAAAATGATTCACAGGCGGTAAAATTTGTTATTACAGACGCTCATTTTGCGAAGCTTCTTCATCTTCACGTGCAATGTACGAAATGCGCTATAGTTCATCGTATCGACGAGATCCAAAGACGCGTGATAAGCACGCATCTTTCTCCGACAGCTTACAGTGTTTATGCTGATAGCAATGCATATATCACGAGCTTTTATCTTCCGATAAGGTGGGAATTCATCCCGTAGGCAAACAAAATTTGCATGAACAGAAAATTTGCTAGCATTACATTAATTCGCGCCAATAATTATTCTGTATACATCAATTATATGACAATGGCCGTAATATCAGGCCTATACATTATATAATTTAAAATAAACGGATTCTTGCAATTTACATAATTTAATAATATTTACATCTATTACATTATAGATATTTTAAACTAATATTTTATTTTATTAAATAAATTTGTCTAATAAAATTATTAACTATTTCATTAAACTATCTAATTATAAAAATTATTGCCTTTCTAATAGCTATAATAGTATTGCTTGATTTAAAAATCTTTATACTAGACTTTATACTAGACATTATCTATTATTAGCAGGCTGTAAAGTAATAAAAAAAGCAATTCCTCTTTACAATCGGGTTTCTTAAGTTTTTATGGTGTCAAGCGCAGAAGCTTTAGAAGTAGTGTACTCATTTGTTTCCACAGTAGATGATGAAAGTGCACTTACAAGTTTTATCAGACTGCCATAAAATCATCCATTAATCCCATTATCGTTGTATTTTCCTTCCGGAATTCTCTACCCGGCACAGTCCGTCGCTTGTGATATTTCAGTATTTAAAGAACGGAAGTATAACCTGGAGTGACGTCTTCCGTATTAATCTCATCAAGTTCATTTATTTAGGACGGTGTTCACGATGTTAACGCACGTATTATAGAAAGTTAGTGTGGTTGACAATTTTTGGAAATAATTTTGAGTTTGATTAATATAACTATTTTAACGAAAAAAGAAATGCACATGGTACGTTCTCAATAATCTTCTTTTCTCTAAAAATAGCAAAAAATGAGAGCATAATTATCTCTTTACAATAAATATTTTCTAGATTAGTTTACTATTTTAAGGAATATCTATCTATCGTATAATTCTTCTTTTTATTTTAGTTATATATTTAAAAATATCCAGATATATATCGACATAAACCGATTTATCAACGTACGCAGAATAATTCTTCTTCCGCGCAGTGTAGATTCAAGCAATCTTTATCTCACGCGATTTCAGGAGAATCACGGACACGAGAAAAATAGCAGGAGAAGAATGTTCCCCGGTTTACACCTTTGGTATCACATTCTGCTGTTTCGTGCGTCCACTTTATCGTCGTTCCATCAGCTCTTGTCTCACGTTACAGAAACGCCTGTCACGGACGACATATAAAGTGCAGCTATCTCAATCGAAGATAACAGTGACACGCACGCGGCTATACAACGTAGAGGAACACAGCGAGGTGATAATAAAAGCGACCGGAAAGGCGATATGAAGGGAAAAGGGAGAATGTTAAAAAATCCAATACGTTTATTGGTGCAATTTGTTCACATGTGCATGCAGCCCCAATATAAAAGTAAATTGTTATTATTTTTTTTAACAACGTTGTATGACACATTAATTCTCTTGTTTGTTGCTCAATTTTTATTTTTCAGTATTGCCAATAAATTAATATTAAAAAAAAAAAAATAAAATTTAATAATTAAAAATATATTATTATTATTTATTATATATTTATCTCTAATCCCTCCAACCAGGCACTTTCGTGTCCCACGCGTTTCTAACGTCGTTTTGTTCCGGAAAACCAACGGCCATGGGATAATCCCCCCTTGCCCTAAAAAAGTTGTTATAGTAGGGAACATCAGGTAGAAATTTCAGAGCCCTAGCTCATTTACTCTCGAAACGGCAAACAGTCAAAATCTCGTTGATTAAATGGCGGAAAAAACGTTGGAGGGATTAGGGTTATTAATACATAATACATTTTTTCAATTCTTTTATCACCCTTTTTCTAAAATTTTTTTATGCTTACAGGTGTAGGCATATACGTAGCTTAGTATTTCAATCAATATTTAACACTTTTATTATTCGGACAATGAATTGATAATCACAATACGAATAAAACTAAAGCTTCTTGGATTTCGAAAGGAGAGATTGCTGAAAACATCAGCAGCGAGGACCGAATTAAATTCCCTGTCGAGGCAGCGCCGTGCCATTATTAATTTAAGGGGATCAAAGGCGACGTCACACGACGGCTAATTAGCTCCGCGAGACGTAGCGGCATACCTAAAGCATGTAGAAGCACAGGCAGAATGTATTCCTATGAAAGGCCTGCGCGAAAATTCAATTAGGACCGGCCTGTCACCGACATACTGACAGTCGAAAGCAGGACGCGATAATAATCGCAGAATATACCATACCGCCGAACATTCGGAGCAAATTGCAGGGTTTCGATATTTAGCTTTTAAAGCGACTGAAAAAATAGCTCTGCAGATTTTTGCAGTAATTTTCTACCATCCGAGCTTGACGACACTGGGTAGGTAACTTTGAAACTGTACTTTTAATCATAAAGGATGAAAAAGTACGTCCATCATATCGAATATTGGACGCAAAAAAGATAAAATCGTTCATGCCTTCAAAATACATTTTTGTCAAGCTAACACTAACATTACCAGCAGCTAGATCGCCTTTCTTGTAATATCTCTATGTAGTCTGTATTAATAAAATGTGGAGTATATGGCGAAAAGAATATTTCGAACAAACAGCTCTCGAGCTACCAAATGTTCTTTTTATCGGAAACAACGGAATCACGTTCGTGCTAGCAAAAGCAGAAAGACCTATCGTCACAACGTGCCAATAGTGAAACAATCACAAATTTGTTCTCGGTACTTTTATCCTTCTTTCTCTTTCGATCCGGCTATCTCGCTCCGCCGGAAATTACAAGGTGGCGGCCCGCCGATTCCTTCCATTTCCGGTCGAGATGCGACGCGTCGCGTCGGTGAAAATTCGCTTCGATGTGTTCGCGGATAAACCACCGTGCAAAAGTGAAGAAAGCGATAACGAGCTGATCGTCCTGTTTCGACGAGAAAATTCGCCTACGATTTGCTCCTTTTTATTTCCTTTCCGATTTATCTCGTTTCACAAAGCAAACTGTCTATGAATCTTGAAACGCTTTTCAATGTTTTAATTTGAAGTTTCAAATTAGACATGAGATAAATTACTTAATAAAATTTATCATAATTTGTTAAACAATAGTCATATCTTTAAGAAGTCAAATATATTGATTAAAATACTGAGTTTAATACAGATCTATAACACACATAATAACTTTATGAATTTAAGAGAAAAAAAGAGAAGAAAATTGAAAAAAATTATTACGTATTAAATTCGAAATGCATAGTTTTTAAATGGCTAATGCTAATTTTTATAATAACATACTAATTTTGATATAACAATATATTTAATTGCTTTTCAGAAAACAGCCTTTTATTAATATGATAGTTAATCTTTGAAGAAAAGGGAACACGACGATTATATAATAATAATTTTTTAAGAAATGTCATTAATCTTCATTGACCTAATTCATCTTCATTCTAATTAGTAATTTTTCTCTTGCGAGATTAATGTCATTTATTTTCTTCTAATCGCTTTTTAATCTTATATAATTATAAAGCATTTGTTGGCCAAATAATTAAGGAATATAACATATATTACAAGTATAAATCACAATTACAGATAATTATAAAAATTGCTAAACATATAGAAATCTAGTTGTTAAAAAAAAAACACACACACATACATAAGTTATACGGTAAAATGTATGCAGGTTTATGGAGTTCTCAAAATTATAATTTTGTAAAACTGATTGTGAAATATTATGATTCTCTCTCTATACGTTTGTAATCTATAAAATTGCTTTGTGAATTTTAGCGTAACTAAAAATTCAACGAAATATATTATCAATCTACAATACAGATTTCACATTATACATTTTATTGTCCAATTTTTTGCTTTTGTCGATGAATATGGAATGTATCCCATTGCCCTATCGTTGCCGATATTTCGCTCTAATTGCAGGCGAATTAATGTCGCTGGATGAACGAGCTTTGCCGAGCGTTGATTGGTATGCTCAGCACATATTCGGCTTAATATCGTAACGACGATTGTCGGCATACAGCAAAGCTGCGCGGATGGAGAGGGAAATTGATTCGGTAAATATAATTAGAGCGCAAATTGGCAGGCTCTACTATACCGAAGACTCGATTAAAACAAATTTGGATGTGAACGAAATTTCATCCAATTTTTAAACGCTCACGCGACTGACGGGTTGTGAAACGCAATAACGTCCATTTTTCTTTACTTTTTTATTTTTCATTTATTTACTTAGTTGTTATTTTTTACGATATTTGATTCAGTACACGGAGATAATTTTTTGTTACATTTCACCCTTAAATTCACTACAAACTTGGGACAACTTGGCAACCAAGGAATTTTTAAAATATACAAGACATTTTACAAACAACGTGATAAAAATTACCAAGCAGATTGGTAAATTTTGAAAAATTATTGAAATTTCCTAGATATATTTTAGTAAAATTAATCAAACATATTTTATATTTTAATGTCATAGATATTAATATCTTTTATTATGGTAGATATTAATCAGAATAGCTCGCATAAAATTCTTGGTGGTACATGTCCCACAACTACCATGATTTCAGGGTAAATTTTAACAGAAAATTCTCTCCGTGTATGTATATGTAATATGTATATTGCATATTTTGACATTATAATACTTATAACCAATTAAATTTGGTGTTGCACATCTCTGTTTGTTATAATTAATTCTTGACATAGATATGTGTGATCAAAAAAGTCATCAGTTATAGTTGTAACAACATTGTTGATCACAAATTAATAAACAAAATAAATGCGTTTTATATTCCACGTTTTTAAATTTCTCAAAGCGTAAACTTATGAATATTGATATGATAGATGCCAAATAGAAAACTATTTGAATTTATAAAACTGTAATTTAATTTGCGTATAGAATGTATAATATAAATATATCTCGCATACTTAACTGTGCACTCTGTTTATCACGGGATTTTCAAAAGAGCACCCAGCACGCGAAGACAATGCATTATTCCACAAGTGCAAACACGTCCGATTCTTTTTACGAATTCATAGTATTCGCGAAACGAACGGAGATCTGCTGTCGGCTCATATTAAATTCTCTTCCGTGTCGTTTGTTTGCCAGGAAAAAGTTGGATCGTGCCGACCGCCCGCTGCAACGCAGTCGCGAGAGCCGGATGGGTTTTAAGGGTCACCGTGACGTCATAGGACAGATCAGAGAAGGAGGGCGAAAGGATGAATAAATTACGAGGGCGCTGACATGCTGCCGAGACGAGTGAGCTTGAACTATTTTTAAGTATACGTATAGTCGGCAGGTTAAATGATGGACGTTTGTCCCGTTTTTGACATTCACTCCATTTGATTATCCCATACACCGGTTTAATCACTATCACTTCTTGTTATCGTGCATCTTTTCAAGAGATTAAGAATAAAAATACACGCAAAATTTTCAATCTTTACGCTATATTGTTAAAAATACAGGCAAATCAAAATACTTTTATTTAATTCACTAAAATGCATCAAGATTAAAGAAACGTGGATTATTTGAAACGTATTGCAAACTAAAATATCCGTGATTAATGAGTAACGTAGAGATATGCTTTGAAATCTACCGATATATTCGATATAGTTTTATTTCTCAAAGTGCAATAATCATGAAAAAGATATATGCACCCCGAATACCTAAAATATTTTTTAAAATTTCCGTAATAAATTAAACTATGTTGAGTAATTAATTTATGTTAAAGTTAATTAGATAATCAATAATAAGAGAATCAATAATAATAAGAGTTAATTAGATAATGTTTAAAATATGTTTTTTTCAATAGCATTTGCGTTCTCAAGTTATTAAATAAGTATTTAATTAAAGTTATGGGGCAATTTAATTTCTTGCGCATTTTAAGATTTATTCGTTGACAGAAATAGAATAATTGTAAATGTTCGCGACTGCTTACATGAAGAACGCATGGCGCCAGAAACATGCGACGTTGCGGCGCCATTCCTGTTTGTCCGCAATGTTCATCCGGAAATCCAGCAGTTTTGTCCCCATCATATCATATTACTGCGAACGGCTGCTTTATAGGTCATTCCGTTAAATCGCGATTATTATAGCTACTATGAAAACTGTAATATACTAAAATAGAAATCTTTATTACGGAAATTTACTTTACTTATGCAAACAATTAGGTATTTTTTTAAATTTGTAAAAATTAATGTCTTATACAAATAAAAATTAATAATTGCTTAAGGAAATTTCACTGAATGTGTAGTGTGTAATTAAAAAATTATGTCTCTTGCACGAGTGATTTGTATTTTTACGCGAATCGTTTAATTGAGCGAGAGCACAAGTACACTGAGAAATAAATCGTTCGAAAATTAACAACCGGTAATGCGATAACTTTCAATCGGAATTATAAAAAGCCGATCAAGGCCAAAATAATGCCCGATTAATGATATCCAGATATCATTGATAATTGGATATCATTAATAGGCTTTTTGTAATTCCGATTGAAAGTTATCGGATTATACCCGTTTGTTAATTTTCGAACGATTGTCCGATTATTTAAACCTGGATTTTTCTCTCAGTGTAGAATATGTATCTTTTAAAATCTGCGAAAGATTTTGTCAAAGTTGTCACAAGAATATTCTGATATAAGATTAGGCGAGAATCGGAATATACGTCTTTCAAATCTTTCTCTGAAAGCTCGTCGTTCAAACATAAAATTTAAATTTTCTGCAAGATACTCGGTTCTTTTTCTTCCTTCAATTGACTGAAACTGCGTGATTTTACTTTGTCGTAATATAACCTTCATCCTACAATATAACCTTCATCCTGTCAATAATCACTAGAAAAATGTATAAGTAAGCATATCTTCTTATGTTGCTCTATTTTTACCGGATATTGTTGCAACTAAATACATTTTCCTTTTAATTGTTTTGGTATTTTCCTCTAATTTTTTAAATTTTGAGTTGAAAGTAAAGCTTTATCCGATAAAAACAATTTAACCTAGCCTTCCGCCATTCTAATCAGCGGTTCTCTTCTCTTTGCATATATGTTAAAAAACATTTTTTAATTATTTACTATTTTTCACAAAAATTATTTTACATTGCAACACAATGTATTGTATCCAAAGTATAATACAAAATATATGTATAATCGAATTGTTTACGCAAATAAGATATCATAGAAACATGGAATTATAACAAAAATTTTTTTATACAAGATATAGCTGTATATTAGAAAGTAATGATTAATTATACAATATTTACAATTAAGAAACTTGTAAAATTTTATAACGTGACCAACCGTGACCAATAAAAAAAATTATTAATTTTATTGATTGTGTCTCTCAGTTATAGGATAGAACACTTTTGACTATTAAAGCATTATTATACGAAACTTTTGAAAGAAATCAATCATACAGAAAGGTAGATTTCGATAGAAAGGCAAAATTTCGATATCAGCTATTGATTAAATAAGACAATTACATTTTAATATTAATACAGTAAATAAATGGAATAAATAAATCCATGATAGGTATTCGCCATACTCGATTGAAATATATGCGTAATTTTTACAATTTATTTTGTGCAATTTAAATTACTCAATTTAAATTATAATTATTAAATAATTAATAATTATTAGTTTATTTATTATTATGCTATAATAAATGTAATTTGATGAATATTGAGAGTAATTACTCTCTCGCGTAATTACTCTAAAAATTAAAAATTTTTAATCGCGACTTTTATGTGATTTTGATATCGAAAGAACGATCGGTCATACACCTATAATCCTCGTTTTCGAAGACTTAAAAAAAACTACGAGAAATTGCCGCGTTATTGCTCCATTCATTGGCGGATAATTGACTGAATGTGATCAAATCAAAGCCCTTTTATCGAATGGTAACGCTAGTGAGTTATCGACACAAAGAATAATCGAGGCCATTGATAGAAAAAGGGCATAGGCTAAATCGACTCAGGTATGTGTTACAGTTACATATATAATTTAGACGATTTAATAAGCTTATGTGCCCTTTTTCCATCAATGGCCTCAATCTTTAAGATGGAGAGCTTTGTCTGCTCCGCTACTGTTGGGTTTCACCGAGATCAATTCATGTAGAAAAGTTAAGCGATCGATCGAACGTCAAAGTTTATCTCGACAGTTTTGTTTTACGCGATCAGTCACATGGACACGAAGTGTATACAGTTGGCGTCGCAAATATATAGGTACGGTGTAACAGACAATTCACGAAGTTCTTTTTGGCATTCGCACCCGTATCCCTCATTCCTCGAGAGTACCCTTTTTTATCCTGACGTTATCCCGCCTTTTCCGGTAGAAGATTCTTCCGCCATTAAACGATATCTTATTACAGTATTCAATTACATAATTATCAACATTTAATTCCGTAAAGCAGGCAATAAAATAATAATAATTATGGCACTCACCCCATCATTGCCCCATCTTTGTCCGATGCTTCCTAGGTCTCCTCCTCTTCCCCACGAATTCCCTCGTCGGAATATTCGACGCGCAATATTCACTTATGAAAATGGAGTTAATTATAATTGCGTTGCATTTTGCCGCACTCTCGACGTTAACCGTAGACCTTACTGTTAACGACTATTTACGCGATACGTTACTGTATTTTCAAGTCAACGATTAATTAAAATTCAGCACAAAAGTACGTAATGCAATCAAAAGTTCAGCATTCTGTCGTATATCGCTTCGATTCCTTACAAGTAAATAGATCGCGCGAAGTATAAACCTGTTTGACGGAGTATTCATCGTTTCAGTAGGCACGAATTAAATTTAAGAGGTATAGTTAATTGCGCGGGAGATAATTGCGTATCGTTCACAAAGAACGGCAGCGTTAGGAGAGATTATAATGCTACGAAACGGTTCTGAGGTGCCTGCCGGCGACTGTTACGCGCAGTCGTGATTTTGTGTAAATAATTACACGCTATGTGCATGCCGACTAAAGCAACATCAAGGTTACATACCAATCCTGTTCATTTTCCCGAAATACTTTTATCGCTTTGTAACATATATTTTTCGTAAAAATTTTGTGTCCCACAATCCTAAAGTAAAATATATGTGAGAAATATTATTAATAAACAACTAATTGCTTTTAATTGTAATTAATATTTTATGTGAATAATACACTGTCCACATATTGCAAAGTATCAGTTTATTTTCGTGAATATTTAATACTTTATAAAATAATTTTATACCAGATATTCCATTCCTCCTATTTTTAATTAATTGCAAACAAATAGGTCAATGATTACGTAAGTTATTGCAGGTTTCCATTGCGTAAATTACGTAATCTGGCGATTCGTATATTATTTTACACTCTATGTATCAATCATTACTTGAACTAATTAATCCGATGATTTTTGTATTACTCTGTTCTATTAATCCGGAAATCATGGACAAATTAAATATTGACAAAACATTTAAAACGTGATGCGAGATATATTCGAATCAACAATAAGTATTATGTTAAAGAAATCATCCGTAAATATTACATAACACAATAAATTAAAATTTCCATTCTTTCCTATCGTTTCAATTTCCACCGCAAATAAATAAATTGCGCGATATGCCTGCTTGGATAAGCAGCTATCGCCTTGATACGCTTACAGATTGTTAATGAGAGTTTGATACTTACACGACAATACAACAGCTGATATATAATAATTAATGATTTGTAAGGAATCGTCACATTTTTTCATGGCACTATTATAGTCGCGATCGTGTGTCAACAAATAATAACGCGACGACACATGGAGCTCGCGACACTACCTGCCTGCTCGCTCGAGTCTCACGGCATGAATGATAACACGGTCTTAGTTTTTTTAGTACGCAGCGGCGTGCTACATGTGGCACAAACATTAAAAAAACCAAAACATTGCGTGCCGTACTGGCAAATTCCGAGTTTAACGTATTATAAAAAGTTCAAGTCCAAAGTCTAATGGCGTACGTGGTGGGCCGATCTCGCCATGGCACTGTGCGTATTATTATTAAACTCCCCGCTTATTATCGATGCGGAATTAATTTTAATTTCGAGCAGGTTCACCACCTGTGGTGCCGGCCGGTCGCGAAGGCCTCGCCCTGAGATTATACATGGCAAAACGAACAAGCTTCCCAGCGCTACCTCGCACACGTGCTTTTCCTGCGCGTTCATTCAATCCGAACGACGTATGCAGCACGCATAAGCACGGTTGTGATCGTTACTCGCATCTCTCGTCTCATTACCGAAAATAAAAAATAATTCGACTCACTGGCTACGACGCGCAGCAGCGGAGTTGCAGCACGACGCTTTCATCCGTAAAATAAAAGGTGCGATTTCACGATGACGCTCGACGCTGGATTCGAGCGTCAAATCTGGTCACGTGATAGATTCAGAGGGACGCGAAATATAACCTAACCACTGGATTGGCTGAATTCGAGCGTCGAGTGTCAAAGCTAAACACAGTTTAGCTTTTTGGCGCTGTTTGACGCTCGAATCCAGCGTCGAGCGTCATCGTGAAATCGCACCTTAAAGATACATCTCAATTATAGTAGCGTCCAAGATAAATATCTGAAAAAGTAATGCACACGCGTTTTTTAATTCGATTGTCAAAATAGATATTTAGGAAAACGATTAGGTATATATTGTCCAAAAGAATTATTTTCTCAAATATAAATTATTATAAAATTTTTATAAGTAAAAATCTTTTTCCCGAATTCTTATGCAAATCATTTAAACAATCCAAACAAATAAAGATGATTAATTCCGTAAGTGTAACATATAAAACTCGATTATGTACTTATACTCACCGGCAGGAATGCCCAATTCGTAGTTCGCAATTTACAATTCGCGATTTGTAGTAGTGAAATTCGTCGTTCGTCATCAGTACCGGATCTTTCACGTTGTTCGTGATTTATTTTATATAGTGTAGCTCTATACGCGAATCAACTGATTCTTTAATATTTGCGGCATCGCGACCCTTTATTTCGTCGAAAATTCGTTCCGCCTAAAAAATTGGCGAAATTAATAAATGTCCATATTATTCGCGAATCTCACGCATATGGCGAATCACGAATCGCACGTTAATCTAACATTTTGGCATAATATAATATAATAATGTGATAACTGATAAATACATAATATATGTATAAATGACAAATGAGACTCACCCACGATTGCTCCGCCGCGCGCCGCCCGCCGCCGCCGCCGTCACCTGATGCCTCCTAGGCAGCTCCTCCCCTCAGATTCCTTCGTTGCACTGGCTCACTCGCGGAAACACTCAAATTAGCTCGCGCATTAAACGACGCGATAATATTAATTAAACGCTCGCGCGTCCACTTTAAACGGCACTCCCGACGTTCAGCAATAAACATACAATAGACAATGACGCGTTGCGTTGCTTCCCTTTGCGACGAACAACGCGAAAAGAGCGACAAAACTTACGAGACTACGACCCGCTCGATATCCGCGACGCGAAATGTTGCAAATAAACGCAAAACGCAACGGACGATCTAAAATGGAGAAACTTGGTAAATCGCACGACCAACTTCACGCGTCAGAAGCAGAAGGGATCACTGCCGCGACGACGCCTACACCTATTGCTTAATGCTTGTTAACTATAACTATACTTTCTTGTATTGTACTTTCTATACATTGAATATTAAATAATACACGTTCGCGTTTTTCGCGTAATTGCCATCTCGTCTAATAACACGGACAAATATGCAAAATAAATGTTCGCGGAACACGAGATCCGCAAATATGATCGTCACTTTACTGTTTGTCCGTACAATAGATTTCGATCAAATAATCAGCCTTCATCGTGTGAAACGCGCGTTTCAATGATTTACGAACGTCGTTGCGAATGATTTTGCCACGTTGCAATGATTGTCGGACGACGGACATTGATACACGAGAGTAATAACGAATCGGCTTAATCAAATATGTACATACGTCGGTCGCGACGTTACCCGACTTGTAGCTAATCCGTTCTACTTATCCGCGACGTTTCGTTTTCGACAACGAAAGACTCGAAGATGACGCTGGCAATTTCACCCGAATACACGACGTGCGATATGACGCTAATCAAGTTGACGGTTGACAAAAAAACGATTGGCTCTAGGCTCTATCCGAAATTGATGTGCAATGATATCAAGTTTGATACCTTTTACTACTCATCGTATCACGAAGAATATAATGCGACGACACGCGGAACAGCTCGCGCCACTACTCGCCCGCTCGAGTCTAGATTAGTCTAGACGTACGCAGGGTACGCACTACGCAGTATAGTCGCAGTACTCGCAGTAATGCCGGATTGCCGGACGCCGGACCGTGGTCACGGGCGGCGCGGGGCGCGGGCGCCGCGGCTAACGGCTGCCCGGCTGCTAACGGCTGCAGCAAACACGAGTGATGGGGATGGCACGCCGAACGCACCCTACCTCTCCTCCATCCCCACCACTCGTGTTGTTGCGGCGCCGCGGCCCGCGGCGCCGCCGCCGCTCCCGCTTTCGCTCCGCGCGGCCAGCATTCGAGCATATACTCGATCGGCATTATTACGCTGAGACTCGAGCGGGTAGTGGCGCCGGGCGCGAGCTGTTCCGCTTGTCGTCGCATTCACATTCTTCGTGATACGATAGCGACGAGTAGGAGACGCCAAACGCGATCGTCCCTCACGAATACTTATCAAGTATCGATGAATGAAAGTCTAGCCGGGAGGTAGGTGCTGCGAGCAGCTCCGTGTGTCGCATTATCTTTCGAAACGCACGGTAGATACTAAAAGAATTATGCGATCATTTTTTCTAAGCAATTAATTAACGGTTGTCAGCCTGCGCGTATAAACGATCGAGCAAGGACCGTATTTTCCAATATCATACTCCGGATTTGTCTTTAACCTTATTCTCTTACCCCCTCTCTCTCTCTCAATTTTTCGCAAAACTTTTCTAATTACATTTATATAAAAAAATTAATCTGAAATGCGAGGAACAGAATATTCGCATCTCAACTCGCGTACATTTATTCATGTTCTTCGTGTTTTAATACAATAATTATTTTAAAACGCGTTACGGTGAAATATATCGTCAATTCGAGCGTTACGTGAAGTGTAGGCGAGAGCGTCGCTATGAAGTTAGCTGCGCAATCTTCGAATCGAATCCGTGCTAAACCGCTAATTCGTCCGATTCGTCGCCATGTCGTGAATCTCGAAAGAGGACCTTTCTCGCGCTGCTCGCGCAATTCTTTTTTTATCGTAATCAAGTGCGCGTACAGTTATACGATGTGCCTACAACTGTTAATCGCGGATCGCGGGAGTTAATCGCGCTGATCGATACGTATTCGTAAGGGACGATCACGTTTGACATCTTTTACTATACTCATCGCTATCGTATATCACGAAGAATATAATGCGACGACCCGCGGAACAGCTCGCGTACGGGAGTGCCCATGCCGTGTTAAACGCCGCGCGATCTTAATTAACTGTCTTTTCCGCGAGTGTCTTGTGCCACGAAGCCCACGAAGGAGGCCGAGAGGAGAACGAGGTCTGGGAGACGTCGGGCGACGGCGGAGCAACCGTGCGGTAAGTAAATTATTATTATTCATATACGAATAATAATGATTTGTTCAAGTACATTTTCATTCTTATATTATTTACGTAATAATTATTATTTATACTATTTATAATATATATCAACTTCTTGCGAGTTTAATCGTTTATTTTCAATTACATTTTCTGGAACGAACGATTTATACGAAAATTATTAGAGAGGAAGATTTCTATGTATAAATGTTAAAAGAAGCTTGCATCTAAGAACCAGGTTTTTTTCGCAGAAACTGTACAAATATTTTAATAATTATTCACTTGAAAGAATAATATATATCGATTATCTTGGGCGCTGCTATAATTCGATTTGCACATTCGTATGTTACAGATTACAACGTAGCGACGATGCAGTTACAACTCCGTTGTTGCGCGTCGGTGCCGGTGAGTCATATCTTTTATTTTAATCAGAAGTAATGGATTTGTGTTATCGCTATAAAATGATTACATCTCTCTCTCTCTCTCTCTCTCTCTCTCTCTCTCTCTCTCTCTCTCTCTCTCTCTCTCTCTCTCTCATTACGACGTTTACATATAAATTTCTCTCTCTCTCTCTCTCCCCCCCCACCCCTCTCTCTCTCCGTTACAATCGCCGGTTATAAGAGTCTACCGCTAATAATTATCGTGACTTAAGGAACGTCAAGAAAAGCTTTATTTGACATGCGCAATGTTTACCTGCGTCTCTCCCTTTCACGTGATCGGCAATCAGCACGCGGCTCGTTCACGTAACTGCAACCCGGCATAAAATCATAATTCAATTTATTTGAGGAGACCGTGCGGGTGTCAACGAAGTCGTCGCACCTTTCGGTCGGACCGAATCATTCTCGCGAGAAACCGCAAACCGGTTAGGTTATCCGTAATAGGTTTTCCCCGCGCGTCGCCGCGGCGCGAGGGGAACGGGCGCGATACGCGCCGCAGCCACCTGCATGCGAGGATCTCTTGAGATCCTATGCTATCAATTATATCAAATTTATTTAGACGTATATATGTGTCAAATTATAATAAAAGTAGCACAGAGGTAAATGTAACATGTCATAAATATCTTGTAATTTTTATTTTTTATGAGAAATAAAAAGTTTTAAATAAAAATATTAACTAATATTTTATTCACTTTTTGTAATATTAATTTACTTCTTTATTCTTTCTTTGTTTTTTAATATTTTTCAAAATAATGTTAATCTAAACAATTAAAAATTTAATTATGTATATTGTATACTTGAAAATAATACTGGCTAAATAAAATTATTAAAATATTTTATGTTCCTATGTTAATATTATTTTTCTATTGTTTACAATATTAGTTTTTATTTTATATTATATATTTTTATTTGCCTTATAAATTTTAAATAACTGATATACTTCGCATAAATCCATTGTCTAAAATAAATGAAACAGAACAGATTATTGCTATATAATATACATATATATATAATATTTAATCTTGGAATTGTTTGTCGTTATTTGAGAAGAATTTATTGTGTACGCGAAAATTGCACTTGTATTCATATGCCTGTACCTATTCATATTCATAATAGAGTTCGTCAACGTTTGTCATTTATTATTATGTTTTGCTGTCTTTCTATATTTCGGAATACTAATTGCGAAGTGTATATCAGTTATTTAAAATTTATAAGGCAAGTAAAAATAAATAATATAAAATAAAAAATAATATTATAAACCATAGAAAAATAATATTGAAATGAGAACATGAAATATTTTAATAATTTTATTTAGCCAATATTATTTTCAAGTCTAATATAGATAATTAAATTTTTAATTGTTTAGATTAACATTATTTAAATAAATATTAAGAAACAAAGAAAGAATAAAGAAGCAAATTAATATTACAAAAAGTGAATAAAATATTAATATTTTTATTTAAAACTTTTTACTTCTCATAAAATATAAAAATTACAAGATATTTATGCGCTTAGTGTCTATACAGAATAAAAATTAATAATTATCTGTAGAAGAAGAAAGTTTTTGAATTAATTTATATTATCTCTTTCCAAGTATTATTCCAAGTTTAAATATTATTATACAAATTAATTGCTAAGAGTGATTTTTATAAAGTACCTATCAATTTTATCGTTATTTTTTTTTTTTAGCAAAATAATATAACGTAAGATCCATTTTTACGAATTTTGTTAAAATATGAAAGATTTTTGAATAATACATTTTTAATATATTATTATATTAAAAATAATTTTGATGGTATATATAAACGATGTTAATAACTGGATATTTGTATCAATATCCAGATTTATGAATGCAGATTTATGTAAATTAATCTCGTGAACATGAAAAATTCATGTGAACAGCAATATTATACGGAAGGTTTATTATTTCTTTTGGTTCTCACACTATTTATTCTGACAATGAGTCTCGCTTTTGAGATGCGTATCGCGTTATTGATTATGAATGCGAGTCTCTTAAATTTCTTCACCTGGAAATATTGATTAAAACCTATTTCAGAATATTTATATTATTTTGATGTGTATATTTTGTATAATTTATTCATTCGAGGCTGAATAAGCTTTACTCTATGTAACGTTAGATTATTTATACGTCATATACAAGTTGATTTGCGGCTTACTATACAGTTTCTACTTCTGAATAAATAGCTTAAAGTTTACTTTAATGCGTGCACATTGCAGCACGTGTTGCGCACAGACGTTTCCTGACCATTGCGCTAAATCACGAGTAATGTGGTCGTCGTGACTTACCCAGGAAACATTACAGAAGCGTTCTATGTACTAAAACGTAGTTTGTTGCATTGTCACATATAGCACCGAATCTCAGAATGCAGGTCATTTATTTGAGCAAATTTGATTTCTATCTTATGCGATGCAACTTTTCTAATATTTATTCGTCTAAAGTCTCGCCTTCTTGAGGGTTTTGAAAATGAGCGAGCTTGAGAGAGAAGAAAGATAAATAGGGAGAAAAAGAGACACGAGTGACAGAGAAAGAGAGAGATGGAGAAGGGAGAGCTTCCCTGCGTGCGAACTTCCTGCATCGCACGCCGTCGTTGGCATAATAATTTTCTCATATTCATATTCATAAGTACTGCATGCATATTCACAATAAATTTCCCAGTGGAATCGCCGTACTGGAAAGTGTAAATTATTTCGTGGCAAATTGAAAGCTGTCTGCTTGGATGTTCCGTACCGGGCGCGACATAGTCGGAACTCACGGTTGTTCTCACACAAAACTGTTTAAGTTAGTCTGATGAGAAATTGTCAATTCCAGCTTTTCGCATACGGCTGGACTTCGTTGCAGGTGACATGAAAGTGCTAGGTGCGAGAACGCGAATTAAAGTTAAACGAATTGTCTGGCTACAATAAAGCTTAATTTTGTGTGATTTATAGCGGCGAGAGAAGAGAGAAAAGATGAAATCGACAAATAAGGTACGATATATGTCGAATGCTGCAATAATTTTAAATATTGAAATGTAGAGATGAATATGCCAGATGTAATTGCTTGCAAAGAACCGTAATTTTTCAATTTTCGCTAAAAATGAGGAAAAAGGTTTCGAGATTATTCAATTTCGAGATTAACGAGCTTTCAATATTTGTTTTGCGTCGCGCACATTCGTTCTATTTCGAAAACGAATGACGCGATAAATTTCGTTACACGCCGGGCGATATGAATCTTCCGGAAATCTCTGCTGTGATATACGTATCGCCGAATCTTGCCAACATAGCACTAAAGCAGATCCTTTTGTGAGGGACTGTTCGCATTAAAGGCCCGTAACGTATCGGGCGACTTTCTCTAAATAACTCGATTTTCCGTTCGAGTAACGTGTAAGATGGACAGGTCTGTCGAAAGATCGACTTTTTTTTAAGTAAGAGAATCAATTTAGTCTAGGTGTTGCATTAAAGTAAGGACTAATTTATTAGTATGTGTAAAAATGTGTGCTTTTTAATACAAAATATTAAATTGACGATAATATTATTTATTTTTTTATTTTTACAATTATTTCTAAATTATAAATACATTGTTAAAGATATATAATTGTATTTAATCTTTATATAAATAACAATATACGTTAAATTAAAATTTATAACTCAAATTATATTTCTCAGCTGCTTTTGCATATTATATTTTTGATGTCAATTCCAATACTTGACTCTCCCTCTTTTTTTCTCCCTTTTATTTGCCATTGCAATTCGACTGATATAAACCGATTTTGAAAGAGATTCACGGTTGCAAAACACGTACAATATTGCTGTCGGAAACTCGCGTTTTCGATCGGAATTGCAAGTAGTTTCACGATAGGTCCCCTGGATTCAATAAATCGGGCCTCTTCCCATCTACGACGATCGACGCTCGGACGCGCACCGTTCGTTTTTCTCCCTCGCTCGTCTCGCCTCGCCGATCGTACTGTCGTCGTTTGTCTTTGTCGTTTCCGCTGACCAGGCCACCACCACTCACTCGTTCGCCCCTTCGTCGAAGCTAACTCCCTCTCTCTTTCTCCCCGAGTCGGGTGAACTCGGTCGGCGAATCGAGTCCAGCATCCGTTTCTTGCTGTGGCGTTGCCAGAGGGTGCGAAATTTTCCAAGACAGTATGCGTGTACGCGAGAGAGACGAAGTAACGCAATAGGGAGAGAGAAGGTAGATCGAAGAGAGATCTGGGTGGTGGAGGGTGAAATAACGAGGATTGTCGAGAGAAGGGGCGAGTGCGACGCGCTCCAGAATCGCGCGTGAGAAAGGTGGGGGAATGAGATGATTGAGACACGGTGGAGCGAGAGAACAGGAGATACCGCTTTGTTGTAGAGGGAGGAAGTAATAGAAGAGAAAGGACTATGTACACATTGGAGAAAGGATACATTAGTCCGGAATGCAAAAGAGAGGAACGCGCGGAAACGCGGGGAGAAGAGGAAGTCGGATCGACACCGGAGCGACGAGGATAATCGGGGGGTGCGGACGAAGAGCAATACGGGATGGAAAATATGGGAGAGACTGGGTGGGAAAGCGTCGGATGAACGGAGCGAGTTGGATGAACGAGGAGCGCGCTTCGACCAGCGCGAGGAGGACGAAAAGCTCTAAGAAGTTAAGGGAGAATTCGCGACTGAACGAGAAAGAGAGAGAAAGAGAACGAGAGAGAGAGAGAGAGAGAGAATTTGTTGGATAAAAGAGAGCGTGCGCTTTCTCGCGAAGGGTGAGAGGGTGAGAGGGAGCTGCCACCGCACAGCTACACCCACGGCGACGGTCGGACCTCAGTCGTCCGCGCACCCTCGAATGGTGAGGACGGTTGTGCTCGGTGGTGAAAAGTTATCTCGTTCTCGCCACTGCGAGCACCGTGTAGTGCAAGGCACGTCATACATCGCCCGCTTCAGCTGACGCCCGATCTGTGCGACGTTTCCCGCCGACGTCACAGCTTGTGCGGGCATTCGACCCTTGGGTGATCGACAAAGGGTGAGTAGGCATCCAGCCGGAAACCCCAAAAGGGATCAGTCGAGACGTCGTTCTTTTGAGATTTCGTTCGTTCGCGTTCAACGGTCAAAAGTTTGATCGAATGGTCTCGATTTTCGTATAGTTGATTGAAAGCTCTTCGGCTAATTATAAGCTAGTTAATTAACAGTAATGATATCGGCAAATTCTTGATAGCGAAGCAGTCACCCGGGACTTTGCTAGGGATAACTTAATGGAAGAGAAGGTAAACAGAGATTTTAGAACGGAATAGAAAGTATATCTATATACACATATATTTAATATCTATATATTTTATGTTATTTCAGAACTAATCGAGCTTCTTTATATGATTAAATTAATTAGTTCGAAAAGAACTTTGCGTTAATACGTCATAAACGATAACGCGACATAGGAAAAGCGTCGTGGCTTTAAATTTTTTATACGATTATCTCTTAAAGTAAAAGAGTCACATTATATATTTATTGATAGACACAATTGTCTCGAGAAACCGTATTGAATTTGGAAGCGCAGTGTTTCAAAGCTCATGAATGTCATGAACCAATCGATGCTGAGGCTCGACAATGAAACAGAGGCATTTATTGGCGAATGGATTTCTCTGTCGTCGAGAGGAATTAAGTATAAATTGTGATTCATTATTTGCTCGTTAAATTTGACAATCAGGAAGCTTGTCCGATAAATTACTAGGCGCCAACGAAACACTTGAAATGGACAAATTTATCGGGAAATAGTTTAGACTGCACGATAGAGAGTAATTGTCGCTTCATTAAGGACTTGTTATGTTTTAATAGATTGTTAAAATAGCGCGATTGAACAATCGAAGAAATTAGCGTGATGTAATTTTTGTTAAACACAATCGAGTCAGTTAATCGAGTTTATTAAAGCTGATCGATTGGATATCGATTCGACTAATTAGCATGAATGGCACATTTCTGTCGATCTTGAAATCGACAAGTTTCAAGTTTGTCTTTATACTCGTTTATAGATTGAATTATTTTCTAAATAATAGTAAATTTTATATTTGGTAACGCAGATAGTTTTTTTATTTTTAATGAATACATAAAGGATATGTATAGCAATTGATAAACAGCCATTTATATAACTGTGTCTTATAAACTTTTCTATGTTATAAATTTATATAAGTCTATTTTATGTATGTTTTTTACGAGGTAAAAGACATGTGTAAAATTTTTGTTGAATGCATAAAAATATGTATGACTGCTTTTCATAGTTCCCTGTAAACTTATGACAAAAATATGATACATTTAACAAACAATTTCTTTGTTAAAAAGTTAATAGCTTCTAGCTTGTGCCTTTCAAAATTGACATAGATATTGCGAGAATTGCCGCCGGTGAAGTATTTTGCACTTGTCTGGAAATGAAGTTGCAATGAACGTCGCCACATTTCCAAGCGGTGCCGTCGGTGTGCGGCACGTTCGAAGAGCTCGCATGAAATAGATCCTGAAATGTGTTTGCCTTGCTCACGGAAGCAGAAAGCGAGGTTAAGGAGACGGTGTGCCTTTTTTCTCTCTTTCTCCCTCGATTTCCTCGCTGTAACCTATTCGCAGTAATCGATACCCGATCGCCAAAATGTAACTTATCTTGCGTTCGATTGTTCGCAAATAGAAGTAAAGTTATTTTAAAATATTTGCCAGGGCTAATTTCTAAACTATTATAGCGAGGGAACAGATTTTTTTTTTAACAAATAGATAAATTATTATCTACAACGGACACAGTTTTAAGATTTTCTGCATCGCAGAATTGCGCGTATTACAAAATGTTTTAATAATTTAGTTAACGCGGTGCAATACATAATTTATGATACCTTTCTGCGTTATATGTTCCGATATTTCTTTTATAAAAGTTTAAAAATTGCGAGTTGCGGCAGCGTATCCGCCAATGTCTCGCAGTAATATCGGTGCCTCATTTCCGTTAACTCCAGCTCGATACAGCTTTTTTATATCGATATGCGTTGTATCGCGCTGCAACGTTGGAGTCATTCCAAGGGGACATCGGTCTCTCTGGATACGAACCTCTCCATTACGGTAAAATGGGAATAATAGGGGCATGCGGGCGTCGCGAATAATTTACTGCGCGCCTGTTTATCCGTTGTTGCAAATTGGATACGCGTTCGCCAGGAATAGTACACAGGTTGTCTGTTGACGTGTTGTCACCGCGAGATTTCGTATCTCGTCGATACGCGCCAAAAGCCCGAGCGAATGTATTGGCGCAAAAACGAAGTTGTCTTTGTCATTTAATAGTAACGAGCGACGTCCTTCATACAACTCGTACACTTCGTCCCAATTTGGGTCAATTAGCAATCTCGAAATGTATGCTTTTTAATTCAGTTTCCAAATTCGAAAGTGCGTTTATCTTATAATGGGATTTTATTCGCATTCCCGGTTGACTTGTTAAAGACCTAATTTTTTCTCATTTCACATCGCTCACTGTAGGATATAGCAAAAATAGTCGTTGCCCGAGAGACCCCAGTTTTCTTTTCATCATAAAATGGTGTATACCTACACATATACAAAACCTACATTTCATAGATATGTATATCCCTTTCCTTTTTTTAAGCGAAGGTTGCAAAAGTGTGACGCGCTTGAGCTAAATCTCGAAGTAATGACGCATATTTGATGATCATTACAGCGTTTTATTCGCGCTATTAAGCTGATCAAGCTATTAAGAATTTATTCTTGTATTACACGTAGTTAACTATAGCATAAAAACAAGTTATGATTAAAAATTCGATTCAATTTCGTTTTATCGCAAAAGTATTATTTAGCTAAATCTTAGTTTCCGTTAGATTCACATACCTTTCTTCTTTCTCTTCTAAGTATTGCGAACAAATGTGATAGAAATCGAAACAAAAACGCCGTAATGAGCACGTAGACTCTCAATTCGAGCCAATTGTTGTGACATTCCGCTTTATTTCCACGCTTAAAAAGAACTCGGCCTTACATTTCTCGGCGATGGGAGATCGATATACGCGTTTCTTACTCGTGTAATCGAGTCTGTTCCCCGTGTAAGTTCTTTTGTAACTCGAAATGAAAGAGTTAACGAGTTTTATGAGAGTAACACTTCTCTCGAGTTGTCGCTTCTATCGACGGATAGGAAATGCCGTGATTCGTGAAACCGATTATTATTTCGGTCTTTGAGATTTATCTTGACATCTGTAAACTATATAGATCGTAATGATGTTTGTCGAGATAAAAGAAGGAGAGAGATAGAGATAGAGATAGAGATAGAGAGAGAGAGAGAGAGAGAGAGAGAGAGAGAGAGAGAGAGAGAGAGAGAGAGAGAGAGAGAGAGAGAGAGAGAGAGAGAGAGAGAGAGAGAGAGAGAGAGAGAGAGAGAGAGAGAGAGAGAGAGAGAAGGAGAGAGACGGAGGCGGAAGTGCGCGTGCAATTTCCTTCCAAATACGCATCGCAAAGCGAAGTTACGGCGTGAGTTTCTTGCGGAGACAGCTCGCGACTTCCGTCGTCGCGGTTAACTATCTTTCGTCATTACTAGTTTCTAAGGAACGATGGCTTTCATACACTCTATATTCGTACTCCGTTCCGGTTTATATTCGCTTTGCGAAATGTCTGACGTCTTATGAGCTACGTTTCGAAACAGTTTTCAAAGTGTTTCTTCATTAACAGAAACTTTTTCAGCATTTATTTGCAATAAATTAGTTAATTTGGTAATTTGTTTGCAGGATAGTTTGTTATTTTACATTTATAAGATTACATAATGTTTATAAAGAGAGCTATAGAGTTTAGTAAAAATTCAAATATTAACTTTTTCATGATAGTTACGTACCTACTTTTGTGTGTTTTTATACGTGATCGATTTAAAATGTTAAAATAGTTTGAGTATAAAATGAACCGCGCATTAATATTTTGCTCTAATCAAATATTGAATATACATTATGCAAAATTTGCGGGTTTCGCAAAACTATTACGTAAATATTATATTATACGCGATACAAATCGATCCACCGCAGATACAAACACTCGTTGTTTTGCACGATTATAATTTGCATAAGTATTTACACAGATAGTTTCTGAACCCCTATTAACCACATAAACTGCGTATTATACCGGATGCGCTATGAGGCGAATGTACACGTATGCACAAGATTATATTGCATTGCTTAATTATAACTTCTATATTATACAAGAAAACTTTTTTATTACAAATACTTAGATCGAAGAATCTCGTAAAGAAAAAGTTTTATTGTTTTCTATATTGTTAAATAGTCGATTAAATAATCGCTGTTCTGTATTGTTACTCGATTCTCTGATGTTACCTAAAAACAGGTTAGCCTCGCACTGCGTTGCGGCGAGCAATCCTTTGTCTTCACAAATGTGCAGGATGAGTATTATTATTCTTCTAAGCCGCAACCATTTGTTCGAAGTCGAGGAAATGCATTTTCTCATTCTTTACACCTGCAGATGCGCCTGAAGTGGACGTATGTAACGAAATCCGCAGCTCAAAATCCCATCTCTCATGTCACTGTAGTTGCGAGATGTGATGAAATGGAAAAGAAATTATTACCGTCTAAACTCTTATATCTTTATAAACCAGATAGGCAACATTTTTTTATGTGTTAGAAATACGTAATATTATTAACGTGTAGATATCAGATGTTATCTAATAATTTATCTCTCTTAGCTTAATTAGAAACTTTACATTTACCGTTGTTTTTATCTTTTTGAAATTTTCAATATTAATTGAGTTTGATAATTAATTAGCATGTTTCGTGAGAGGAATGACGTCACAGTTGTTGAAAAGAAATTCGTATTACTTCGAAGGTTTCGTGTAGTTCATCCTAAATGTGCCCAAGTTACACTCCGCTGCAATTTCGTTTCGCGCAACGTGCGCAGTTTGCTTAATGAAGTATTCGCACGGGGCACGAATCATGGATAATCTCGATTTCGCTGTCGAAAACGTAATTTGAGATATGAACGTTATACGGATATTATGGATTCTCTCTCCTCCATGCAAAACCTTGTATATCGACGTACGGAAATTCGATTATCCTTTGTTTACTGAAATGATTAACGAGATGCAATCTAGCGTATATGCGCATATAGATTTGCATTTACATTACTCGATACAATAAGAAGATCCGGAATGACTGAGCATTAGAGCGATTCGTACAGAGATACAGCTGCAGATTATTAGGACGATAGAATAATGTAGATTATTTGTCGAAATTACTAACGTACGGCTCATACGAGACTCGAATG
Source organism: Temnothorax nylanderi (assembly GCF_030848795.1). Lineage (NCBI taxonomy): Eukaryota > Metazoa > Arthropoda > Insecta > Hymenoptera > Formicidae > Temnothorax > Temnothorax nylanderi. The sequence continues at coordinate 47,166 of NW_027249523.1, read as the reverse complement.
TTGATGAGAAACTCGGCTATCGTCTATGCAGGAATAGTTGGTGAACTATTTCCCAGCCTGACGGTTTCCATGACGTAATTCGAACCTGGTTGAAACTGATGCTTAAGTAGAAGTGGTGACAAATGAGCGATTGATCGCCCCTAGGATCCATCACATACTAGATAATCATCCTTATCGCTAATGACCAAACATGAGATCAAAACGGAAGTTTAAATTTGCACGAACAGCGAATATGAAATGGAAATTTTATATGTTGCCGACGATTGGACGCCACGTAATTAATTTCGCTTATCGTAAACGCGCTGCGCATTTAATGTTCATTTGGTGCAATTATTAAAATTTATTAATATATTACGCAAAATAATTTTCAGAAAACCTGCGCGTGAGTATAACGTAATTAAAAATACGAGATGAAATATTCTCATCTATTGCGAAAAATTTTACCGTAATTTAATTTGCATTTTCAAAGAAAAATACACAGATAAAAAAGAATTTACACTCTTCATATTTTTTAAAATAATTGACACAAAGAAACTACGTGCTGCTACAATTATGTCGTTTGTGAAATATATTAGTATAAATGAAAATAATACATATATTGATCTGGTTTTACAAATATCTTTCGTTGTGTAAAATTATTTTAAACAAAATACGAAGTGTCCTATTTTTTATATCTACTACATATATTGATAATTTTAGAAAGAAATCATAATTACATTAAAAAATTGAAACAATATTTAGATACTGTTGCGGCAACATGGGTCACATTATCAGCATAAAGAAAACGCGAATCATTAATTTCAGTGAAATTTTTCATTTTCAGTGGTATCTCTATTTCTTTTGCTCGAATTGTCCCTACCATACTAAGCGAACATTTATCTTTCATGCTTTGCACTAGAGGCACCGAAGAGAAACGTTTATTACAAGTAATGTTTCTGTGACTGTCATAGATCGGCTCTGATAATTTACAAACATAATAAGAAGGCATAGACTTTTGAGGTCTCTTATCGTCTTTTCTAACGTGAGAAATAGCATTTATCATATAATAAGTGTCTGAATCGTTCATCATAACAATTCTAAGTCCCAGTTTTTCCCGTTTAGTACCCATCTTAACACGAAAAGGACATTTACCGCGAAAATTTACTAACTGCTCGCCTATTGTTACATTTTTACCCGGCGAATAATACTTTGTACAATTCGATATAAATGAATCCCAAAGGTCACGAATTGGTGCTAATCTATCACTTTGGCGACGTTCTTGACGTGTACTTTTATCATCGAACTGTAAAAATGCTATTAAAATTTCAAAACGTTGTTGTGCCATAGTTGAGCGATAGACAAGTGCTGATTTCCATAGTTTTTTTACATTACTAGAATTTTCTTGTAATCCGCTAAAGTATAAAATCCCTATAAGGGCTTTTAATTCCTCGAGAGTAATATATCCTAAAGAACCATGTAACTTTTTACAATTTTCTCGTTTTCGTGCAATCTCAGCATTAGTATATTTGACAATTATACTTAGCATTTCGTCAGTAAAAAGGAGAGACCATACTTCTGTTGGAGTATCCTGATTCTTCGCATCGCTCAACACTTCAGGTTCATAATCCGGTACTTTATCTGCTTCTGTTTCTTCTTCTTCCGTCGGCGGTGTAACGGACCATTTAAAGTAGTTGGCGCTATACATAAAACGACTCGCCAAAGATTTAGTTCCTCGCATCGAAGTATGCGCTGTCTTTTCTTCACTTTCAGTCTGTTGATCTGTGTTTTCTACGATGTCATATGTTTCTTCTTCCGATTCGATAGCGCTTAATTCTTCAGCATTATCTTCTTCTGAGGAACTTTCATTACTTGCCAACACAATAAGGCAAAGATATTATTAGTGAAATCCTATGAGATACCAATCGATAAAAGTTTCTACTCGAGTTTCTCAGGGTAGTAACCTGATGTTAATTCTATATGTTTTTGGGTGTAGACTAGTGTAGAAGAGCACCATCTCTAGGCGTGCAAAATATATAAAAAGATACAGAGTATAAGGTAACGAATGAAATACATTTAAATGATGATAGCAATTTCTAGTGCGAGAAAAGATTCGTGTGATTAGAAATCGGGAGATCTAGAAATGGCGCACTCATCTACACTAAACGAACGGACGATTTAGAATGGTTAAACCGATCAAAAATACGCAAAAACATCAGTGCATTATCCCTATTGACAACGGGAAAGTTATCACTAAAAGATATTCTTTTTCGAAAGATATCGAGTACTATGGCTTAATTAAATAGAATTAGTTATTAAACGTAGCACAGTAGACTTTTTTGTACAGAAAATTCATTATGGCCAATAAAATATGACACCGAAAAATGTCTTTTTTAAAATTTGTAATAACAATATAATATCAAGATACATAATATTAATCTGCCACTAACGAATGCTTTTTGACTATTTTTAGTCTGAGTAATGTTGAATTCAGGTCGTTACAAAAACTTAAATTATGTAGAACTTTTCGAAAAAAATTCTTGCCAAGTGGTTTCAAAAATGCCGTAATTTTCAAAAGAATTTTTATAAATTTTGGTATTTTATTTTAAAAAATGACGAACTATACGAAATACGATTTTTTGCTCTTTAACATCGTAAAACACAACTTTAGACTATTCAGAAATAAAAAGGTGCAGAGTTTTGCCTTTAGTGATAGGAAAACTCTATTTATTTGTCCTCAATGCAAGAGACCACGATGCGACGAGAAGCATCGCTCTCGATGTTATGCGAACAGCGTGCACCTATAATTAATATTTAAGATGATTTTTTTTTATTGTATGTTTCAATGATTTGTCTGCAAAATATATTGTTATAGCATGAATGAAAATTAATGTATTATATGTATTTTTATGTAACCGCTCCTTTATCCAAGAAGCTACAAAACTTCTAAGAAAACTTAAAAATGTACTTGATCCCTTGCAGCTTTATATTAAAATTGTTTAAATTCTAGCAAAACATTTATTTTCAATAATATTTTAATTTTGTTTTATGATGCAGTTAGCCGCTTTAAAGCTTTTTTAAACGTTTCAGTTTTATATCTTTTGCGAAAAGATGATTTTACTGGCTTTATGGTTTTCCAAAATAAAGCTTATATAGTTCGCTTAAGTTTTGGTATTTCGATTTTAAAAAAAGAAGGTAAAAAATATTAATGCTTGCTAGAGATATGAACAGATGAAGGTATTTCCAGATTCATAGTAGTAATGGACGTAAACAAGAAATAGGGATAGTAACCTAGGGTTAATAAAAAGATATAGAATTTTTAATGTGTCTGCATAATTCTTCTTCGGAAAAAGGTTTCTGATTAAATACAGGAGTGTTAAATTCGATGTAAAACTGTGTGTCGCGTCATAATGCGCTGTTATCCCATCGTCATAAAACCGCGACGCGTGTTTATGTACAGGGTGATTCACAGAAATACTTGTACTTTGGTAGTGAGTTCTCCACACTTAAACAAAAAAAAAACTTACTTGTAATAAATGGTCACTTCAGTGCTTCTAGTGCAAAACATGAAAAATAACTTTATACTTATTGTTAGTATGATAGAGACAATTCAAGCAAATAAAGAGAGATACCAAAGAATATTAAAAGATTCACTGCAATTAATGATTCACGTTTTCTTTATGCTAATATATTATTAGCATAAAGTAAACGTGAATTATTAATTGCAGTAAGTTTACTTTCATTACTTTCATATTAATTGTCCGAAAAGAAATAAAATGGTTATCATATTGTCTTCTTTACGAGGAGATGTAGATGTTAGAAAAGAATCAGATATCGTTCAATTTTATAATTCTACTAAAGAAGGCATCAACACATTTGACCAAGCATGTCGTGAATATATACAGTACCTACTTCACGAATGTCTAATCGCTAGTCTATGAGATTTTTTTGTGCTATGTTAGATCAAAGCGTTATTAATAGTTATATTTTATATAGATTTTTGTTATATTTTAAGCGGGGAGAACGAACTAATGTTAAAATATGTGTTTTTCGAAACATCTTTAAGTTTATGTACACTATTTATAAAAAGTTGCTTGCATTTATGTTTTAAAATCTCTCCTGAATTATACGAATTCAAACGAAAAGCATCATTGAGGATCGAGATTCACAAGATATCGAATTATACACGTATCATCCCATTACTTGCAAATTAACTAAACGTGTAAGATGCAAATGTTGCCTTCCCTTTAATAATACGTATGTTTAATTTGTTTGTCCTCGATGTTTTTTTTTTAAATCCACGATGCGAGAAGCATCGCTGGATGTTATGCGAACAATATGTATATTAATAATTATTACTTAAGATGGTGTTTTAATAACTTGTCTGCAAAATATATTAATACAGCATGAATAAATGAGTGCATTAATGTATATTTTTGTGTAACCGTTCCTTTATCCAAGAAGCTACAAAACTTTTAAAGAAACTTTAAAATGTACTTGACCCCTTGCACGGAGAGAATTTTCTCTTAAAATTTACCCTGAAATTATGGTAGTTGTGGGACAACATGTACCACCAAGAATTTTATGCGAGCTATTCTGATTAATATCTACCATAATAAAAGATATTAATATCTATTACATTAAAATATAAAATATGTTTGATTAATTTTATTAAAATATATCTAGGAAATTTCAATAATTTTTCAAAATTTACCAATCTGCTTGGTAATTTTTATCACGTTGTTTGTAAAATGTCTTTTTTATATTTTAAAAATTGAAATAACGCTGTAGATTATGGATGTCTTTATTTGTTTAAAATGATAAGACATTTTATTGTTAATGATTAATAGAAAATAGTACTTTACTTATTTATTTACTTATTTATTAAAGAAAATATAAATGTTAATAATTTTAATGAAAAAACACGATTTTGTTAACGAGTAAAATGAAATGTGATATTTAGGAAGTATAATAGCAGAAATAACGTGTGGAATGTTATAGAATATCGTTCTTCCAGCTCATCAACTCATTGCGGAGTTACGGAGTAAAAGCGCAAGCACCTATAACTACTATTATAAATTGTTTTCGCTTCTGAACTTCTGGGAACGAGCCACGTTAATGGTAACGTCCTACATTGCTCTTCTTCGTTACAATAAACTCAGTTGATAATATCCACTTGAAAAATCCATTTAAAGACCTCCAACGTGCGCTCTGATTTTCCGCGTATTTATATCAGCTTTCTTTTTTCAAACTTTCCGAGGACATTCGTTGAATATCATTATCTGCTTGCTATTCATATTTTACATACCATGAAATTCGACGTGCTTGCAGAAAGAATATTTTTGCTGAACTTATCAGCATGTCGTATTATAAAATTACATATTTCTCTTGCTTATTTTATAAATTAATTTTACCGTTATATATAATTAAGTAAAAAGTAATATTTAATACGTTTTTAAATTAATTAAAATATAAAATATGTTTTGCTTTTTTTTAACGTACAAAAAAATTGTTAAAGACGATCTCTAAAATATTTTAATTTATGTTAATTTAATAAAGCAAGATATTCTGTTTATAAGAATAAAGATATTAGAAGGATAAACTTTAATATAATAATACTAATTAAATAATTAAGTAAATTGATAGAAATAAAAAACAAATAATCGGTTAACACAACTTGTTAAAGCTATACTTATTACTTATCATATTTATAAATTTAAATATAACTTAAGATCTAATTTAAATGTGTAATTATTTAATATATCTAAATGTAATTTATAAAGTATATTCAAGATTATCTTCTATCAAAAATTCTAAGCTTTATCTTGACGCGCTTGGATGTATTAAAGATAACTATATGAAATTTTTAAAAAGAGATTTGCATTTGTTTACTGGGGTCGTTATAACGTAAGTCACTTTGTCAATGTTTAACTATATGCCGCATAGAAGTCAGTTCTAAATATTTATGCATCATTCCCGTGCCCCTGCATTATGCATGGACGTTGTATCTCCCATATATGTATAAGCACATATACACATTGCGTTCACTAGCGGAAGACTCAGAATAATGAGACAGGAGGAGGATGAGCCTATATTAGATAATTTTCATGTCAAACGTCTGCCGTGTGTACAACGTCAAAGCATCGTGCTATAGACCTGTCTCCTGAAGATAAGGCGAATATTGCGTTGTTAATAGTTAAGTGAATAAAACATTTTGCCTGTGCGTCAGATCTCGGTTGCTATATTGAAAGACCTCTAGAATACAGAGATAGAAAGATTATTATTCTGTTGAAATACGATAAAGTTGGAATTTTTGTTACAAGGCAATCTTGCACATTTCTTAAATTAAATAATTGTACTTCTAAATTATATTCTTAAGTATTATATTTAAGCTATAAATTATTGTAAATATATCTTTGCAACTCTATAAGCAACTTTTTATTTCCTGATTATTAGTTTATTTTTTGTTTTCGTAGATAGGATATCTTTCCATGATAAATTAATAATTTTACATTTTGCAAGTTTGCACTTTAATGAGTTTTTTTTTATAGGAAAGTCTGTTTAGACTTGGCTACGTATTTGTCGATTGTAGATCGCGATCATAAGCGGCGTCTGCTCGTGACGCGCACGAAAATAGGTACGATAGCCTGCAAATTGCTTCTTCCACTTTAAATCGGTGGTGGTCTATCATAGTGGTGGTTTACCGTGGTGGCGGTTGTTGTTATCGAATCACTTCCGTGATTTTGATTTTATTCTGCAGGCCATGTTCGAGAGGGTTTCGACAGAAATTTGTTACTTTGATAAAAGCAAAGTTTTGTTTGATTAATCACATAAAAGCTCTTTTATGTTTTAAATAAATACTTTTATTATTTCCTATTAATAATCATACTGTTTTAATAAAATCCTTGCTATTTGTATCTTTTTATCGTTTGTACGTTCGTAATAGTTCGCATACAAATGTGTTTAGCTAAAATTCATATTTATTTCTTTAACGCGTAATTATAACAATATTCTGAAAGCGTCCCATTTGAGATGTTTTATCTGTGAATTTTCACGTCCGATCTATATTAATGCAACAGCTAGCGGCGAGACTTTCACCGACAGTCAAATAACGAAGCGCGAATTTTATATTCTTCTTTGCGAGGCAAAGCGAAATGTCATTCTTCCTTTCTCGCGATGTTTTCCTGTGGAAATCTGTATTTGCATAACATAAATTTACGGCTTGCTTTAAAAGGGTATCGCGAAAAGAGGGCGGACAACATACCGGCGGACAGCCAGCAAGAGATTCAGCACGGTAAATCTTTGGATACGGTTTCTCGTCCTCCCTCGCTTTTTACGTTTCCTACATTGCTTTGCATTCATTTCTTATATCGAGGTCCTTTTTTACGGAACGTGCATTTCTCGCTGGCGAGTACTCGAATCTCGTTCGAGTGCTCGGTCATTTGCATGACGTTGCATTCGTATAGCTCTTCAACGCGCGCTTTGACTTTTACCTAGTGAATAATAATTAAGCTTGAGCATTTACGCAGCCGCTTTTTTCACTTTATTGTTATTAATCATAATGAAACTATCGTCAATTACTTAAGAGGTTATAGGAGTGTAGCAAACGGAAAAATACTTCTAACACCATTAAAGATACTTTTTAATTTATTCAAAGCAATACCTTGAGTTAAGTAACATTTTGTTATTTTTAACTACCACGTGTGTTGAAATTTATTATTTTAATATAAAACAATATTATTTGAACTTCATTAGTTCAGTTTATTTATAAATTATTTTGTTTCACATTGTTACATTATGTTTACATTGTTTTACTTAAATTAACGAGTATTGAGTAGGAGCGGTAGCGACCTATAGAAATGGTTAAAAATAACTCAAAATGGGTACAATTTACATATACTATAATATACATGAGTATAATAACATTACGAATCTAACAGTGTATGTAGATTTATTTACTCTCATAACTTAATTAGACAATGTAATTTAACGTTTATCTTTAATTTATGATTTTTAATTAGCAAAATATTTTTTATTTTTTTGCATGCTCTACTTTACGAATATAATTTGCATGTAACACAATTATTATTATTATAATGATTTTCTACATTATTAATCTTAGAAAAATTCGACTTGCACGTTAATTATATTGTAATCATCGTAGTTTTATTGCAGTTTTATCAATGATGCATCACGCTTTAGCCTTCTTGCACAGAGTGATCGGTAACTGTCACTCATCGAAAGTGTTAGTAATTTTTTTAAAGTGAATAAACTTGTCGTTTCTGTTTCACGAAGCCGAGATAGATGAATGGAGCGAACAATGAAAAATATATATAGAATAAAGTAAGTTTATCTTTTTAATGAAAGTGGTCTCGAGAGTGAGCGCGCAACTCGGAAGGGTTCATTGGAGGAAATTTGAGCTGGCAGTCTAATGGACTGTCATTAATAGGATATTTCTGCTAACCTCTGCCATTATGTGGATAGATACATACGAAGCACATCCCCACATTTATATATGGGATATTCCGGACTAATAAATCTACATCTAAATAGAACAACAGAGTGTAATTTTACGTTTGTAAATAATTTAAATCTTTTTTTTAAATAATATATATATTATTATCTTTGATAGTTGCCTTTAATATTACTATTCTTAATTGTTTTAATTGATTAGGGGTGCATTAGATTTTGGTTTCAAGAAAGTATTTCTTTAAATATTAAATATTAATATTATTTAACATTATTATTAATATTATATTTAAATATAAAAAATTTACTAAATCAAATTTTCTAAGGTGCGCAAAACGCTCAGCGTTGTTTAATCAATGACGTTAAGTCCGTCCGACAAGTTGACGCGGGTGTTGTACGCGAATGCATCGATACAACTGTACTTGTGTATATACGTATACATTATCTATTTTCATATTTTCACCTACACGCGCGATGGATTTTTTCCGCTTGTCGGGCGAGTTAACGGGCAGCGCAACGAGAAGGCGTATGTAACCGCGAGCATCGGAAAGCTTTTTAAAGCGAATAATGCGCAGGCTAGAAATTATACGAGCTCGACTAATGGCGCCGCAACAGCCAGTATTAAATCATGATGCCAGAGGCTGCTCTATGATGCCAGATTATCGATGAAGTTCATGGTATATGCCGCTACTAAAAAGTGCATGAAGCTATTATGAAGCGCAGATTTCACAGAGCTGCGCGAAATAAAACGTGATTAATCGATGATCATTAATGAGTAAAATTTATTTATTTATTTATGATTTATTTATTTACCTCTTGATTTGGTTTAATTGTACTAGAAAACTAAAATATTATTATAAAGATGCACATATATATAAAACATTATTTTTTTAAATTAAATATTCCATAAATATTTCTTTATTACCTAATCATAAATAGTAATAAAAAATAGAAATTTAAATTTCTATCAAGTTTCAATGTTACAATAAAATATTACATGTACAAATTAACAAAAATTAATAGATAAAATTATGAATAAACTAAAAGTGCAGTGGAACATCGAGCTTTATTTATTATAAACAAGAGTTGCTGATGTGTTTTAGGAAATATGCAGTTGCTCTTCTAATTTTTGCATGAGTATCACTATATTTATCCGTAGTGGAGTTTGTTGTTGTTTTACTATCCCTGAAACGCAAAAGGTTAATCCGTGTAACTCGAACAATGCGCTTCTCGCACACGTGTCCACCGCGTTCACGTCGTTAGCGACTGCTTAGAACAGACCGGAACTTTACCATCCGCTACAGTTTGCGGGCAATTTCATTCCCTGTCGTGGAAAATTTATGCAAATCGCCGGACGGAGTCGAGCGGGTATAATGAGTTCGCGCGATATCATCCGATTTTGGATGGCGCGGGGAAAGTGCAGTTACCGACTCTCTGAAGGGCGCAGGTGAAGATAGATCGCAACGGATGAGAAGCTTTCGTTACTTCAGCCGCCAATAAAAGCGCTTCTCGAAGCTTGTGAATATCGATAATAATAATATAAGAATAATGGACGTGCACGTACGTAAAATCTAATATTCGAAATCTCCGAGATGAAGAACGTCGTGTTCTTTCGCAACGGGGTAAACAGATTATATAATGAATTAATTTGCCATGTACCCTTTTATTTATATTAGACAAAATTTACACATAAAAAACTAACTACTGTTACTAGAAATAATTGATTAAAATTTGATGCAATTAAAAATTTTATTACCTACTTAAAAATTTATCAAATATAGAATTTTATTCATGTAGAAAAGATTATTAAAATGCGCCACTTGGCTAATCAGCGAATTATTAACTAATTTTTCGGAATATGTAGATGGCAATCGTAATATAGATAGATATACTTACCAGTCTTTGCAGCAACTTTGCTATGTCGAAGTTCGTATCAAGAATAGCTACATACAATATATATTTTTCAGCGTATCTATTATTGGCTGAGGTATTAATTTTGTAGCTCGCATTCGCTGATGAAATTTGCAATTAAAGCATCGTAATTAAACCGCCGCCACCGTAATCTTGAAGGCGGATGAAAGATAGAATTTTCCTTCTATTCTATTCGCATTAGACAGATGAGATAATTAACGCAATTTTCAGAAAAATTACAAGGAATAAAGAAAAGCCAAGTTAGTCATTTTCGAGGGAAACGAAACAGAAATACAATTTTAAAGTTTCATTTATGCTCAACAAAGATTAAAGCATTTATTTTGAATAACAAGACTATGTAGCTTGTTTTAGGATAGAAAATAATTTCAATTAATTAGTGTTTGAAGTTTGTGTTAAATGACATTTTAAAAAAGAAAAGGCTTGCGAGCGTGAGCGTTAATAAATTGTGTTGTAATCAACATGCGGATGACAGTATAAAGCGCTTTGTTATGTCGCGAGCACAAATAATTCCTGCCGATACGAATTTTCAAACATTTTGGGATGAGTGTGTGCAAAACGCGATCAAAAAGCTGTCGCACAATATATAACGAGGTATTTATCGACAGGCTCTATTCACAGCGCGCATGTCTGCATTATTCCAATAAATACTGCACTGTATTATTTCAATAATTATCTTGGACTTCATTTAACCATTTATATACAGAACTGCTAATAAATTTATTGTAGCAAATATTTAATGAAGAAGGAAACAAATCGCGAGATTATCACGGATGGCGTTACGTGTATCATCGCAAATACATTAACGCAAGTTAAATCGGAACGTAATAATCTGGTAATTTAACAATTTTTGATCCATTTTCGATATATTACCAGCCTACATGTAATACATATATAATATCTACTAATTAGCAGCAGTTAATAAAATATTTAAAATTATGTTGAAAGGTAACAAGGTTTATATCTAAATTTTTAGTTTTCAGAGAGAGAGAGAGAGAGAGTGAAGAGGAGTTTAAAGTTCTGTGAGAAAGATCTCTCCAGATAGAGATTTTTCATACGAAATGAGGTTTATTTTGCGAATAATACAATACTTAACAAATGTTTATTCAATTTAACGAACTTTTTAATAAACTTTTCTCTCTCTCTCTCTCTCATTTTTTCTTTTTGATACTTTTTAATTCGCTCTAGAACAAATATATGCTTTCTGGGCGAGATGACTTAAAAGTACGCACTTCAGATGCGTTTTCTGCAACTTCCGTTAAGCTCAAAGACACGCGCGTTTACCTCTTTTATCGCGGAATGTCCGAGAATGCAAAGTACCGGCGCGCGGCGTCGTTTTCATCCTATTTTTCCCTCTTCACACTTTTTTCGTTAAAAAAACACCGCGGACTGGGTCACGCCGCACTTGTTCGCGACCGGTAGGAAATAGTTAAAGCCGGCCAGACACGGGCCTCTCTCGTGGCCACGATCATTGTGGCCGCGTCCAAGTTGAAGTACACAAAGTTCTCTCACAAAAGACGGCTTATTATCTCGTTCAACTTTGTAAAAGTCTTTTAATGGAAGCGAAATCGAACAGCTTTTTCTCCGTAATATTAATATTTAAATAATTCTAATTATAATAAAAATTAAATAAATTATATAGGTAACTAAAACAAAAAGAATTTGAAATTTTTATTTGTAATTTTTTTATTACAAATATTTTTATTTGTAATTATCTCGTTCAACTTTGTAAAAGTCTTTTAATGGAAGCGAAATCGAACAGCTTTTTCTCCGTATAATATTAATATTTAAATAATTCTAATTATAATAAAAATTAAATAAATGATATAGGTAACTAAAACAAAAAGAATTTGAAATTTTTATTTGTAATTTTTCTGTTCCTAAATTAGAAGATTATAATAACAAATTGGACAATTTAAGGAAATATGTATCTCATGCATTTAACTACGAACAAGAAACTGGAAATATTGCGCTATTATGGTCTTATATTACTTTGGCTCGCCTCATTCCATTACCTATGTCAAAAAAGTAGAATAATATCCGTTTCTTTCAAGATTGTTTTTCATTTTTTTGATATCTATCTGATGGGTGGGCTCTTTGGGCAATTATTTATACGGGACATTGAGAGCTTAATAGCAAGACTCGTTGTTATTCTTGCTACGAAGGGTTCGAGGAGATTGAGAGAGACCTTTCTGAAATTGGGGCACACTTGTCCCAAGTTTTATCCGGATTAAGCTTATTGTTATTATTTTTTTTTAGAAAATTGGGGACGTGCGCAAGATCGAGCAGTGTCATTACGATGGCGACGATACTTGCAGCTGCACGTGACGGAAGTTTGATTAAACCGGAAATTTTTCTACGTTATTTCTATATAGAAAAGATATGAAAACTGGGTCAGAGAGGTAGCGATAGGTGTGTGATTATGTAGGATTTGAGAATCGATGTGATGGTTTCTCTTAATCGAAGATTCTCTAACTATTCGTGTTATGTGATCGGGATAAGCTTAAGTTGTGAATAGAATCCTTTGTAGGAAAAGTTTAATTTAGAGAGAGAGAGAGAGAGAGAGAGAGAGAGAGAGAGAGAGAGAGAGAGAGAGAGAGAGAGAGGAGAGAGAGAGAGGGAGAGGGAGAGGGAGAGGGAGAGGGAGAGAGAGATTATTATGTTTAAAATTATCGGATTTTAATTTGCAACATGTTTAACTACATTCACACACTTATTAGAAATAGAGATATTTATATATATTTTAATGTTTTTAAAATATATATAGAGATGTTTATACATTATTAAAATTTTATCTTGGATCAATACGATATATGGAAATGTATAACATTTTCAATCTCGGTATATTTGATGTTAAATTGGTCATGTTTATTAATAATTCCGATAAAGCTCAGATAAAATATTATTTATTTGCATTTATATAAAAAATAAAACAAAAATAAAAGTTATGTTTATCCTACTTATCATATATATTATATAAGAGGTGCATTCGCGTGCATTAACTCGAAAAATCAATAACTGTTATGGGTTTTGTTGAATAAAATGCCAGTAACGTCGGTTACTTTTTTTTTTTCATAAAATATGAATTAAACTTTTTCAAGCTATATGTTGTGGAAAAGTTTTCAATATATTGAATAATTTGCATTATACAATAAGCAGTGAAAATCTGTACTCATATCTATTAGATCAATGCAAAACAGTATTCGGTTTCAAAATCGTTAATAATTTTAGTAACAAATAAACGTGTATATTGATTATTATCTATGATAGATTAGAACTCAGTTATTTTAATGTAACTATTAAATAACAACATTTCCATGTATCGATTTTAGAATCGAGTATTGTTTCATAGCTCTATTATCCGTATAATGTTAATGAAAGAACTTTTAGATTATTTACTTAGATATTATACCTCATGGCCGCTATCATTAATTTCAAAGAAAAATGAGGTTAATTCTTGTCACACAACTTTTAATTGGAACGTAGTCTAGGTATATTTTCTCGGGACATAAATCACTAATAATGTTAGGAAAACATTTTAACTTCAGATGACGTACATAATTAATTAATAGCGAAAAATAACTTGCAACAAGTGATACCTACTAGTTGAAGGTTTGTTAAAAACAATTTTCAAATACCTAATCTAAAAAATAAATATAATTTAAAAAATATATCGAAGATACTCCCTTTGTAGGGATCTATTGTTTTACGTAAAAAATTTTTTTAATGTATGGCATTTTTAAACATTTAAACACCGTAGGAGACACATAGTGGGTTGAAAAATATGTTTAAAAAATCAAAGCAATGTACCGTGACGTCTCTATTATATATGCGTAATCGCTGTGTATGGTAACAGATTACTTGGCACGTGAATAATGGTATTAAAATCCCTTAATTTTTAGGAAAGCCCCGGGTACATTTGAACAGCTTATGTGTGAAATTAAACCAGAGGGAAGATTTATAAAACTAGATTCAGCGCCACTTTCTGTCCTTCTACATACTTTTCCGCCTTTCTTCCGTCTCATTCATATACCCTTTTTCTGCGCAAAATTACTTAGACACATTTCCCAGTGTATTTTCGATCCTAGTGCTTTAAAACGTAATCCCTATATTTAAGCGGATTAATTCACACCGCTGAGAATTAATTATAGATTTAAATACCCGGGCGCGTGTAAAGAATTAAAGGATTTCTATACGCTTGATTTCATAAGGGGAGAGTCTTGAGAATCTTAATAAAATGGATGTATATTTTATGCCAATTTGCATTTACGTCTTAAGTTTGCAATATCTTCTTTCCGTTCTATTTTGAGAAGGGGGAATGGAAGTTTTGTTTCTTCTTCATGCAACGTAAAATATTGACATCCTTCACCTAAGGTTAAGCGATACTGATCGTCAACAGTGTACCACGTCGTCGTTGATCGATCGCTTTAATCCTCCGAGCCATCGTTGAAGGGATTAAATCAAGGCGCGACTAATTACACGAGGGGAAATGCCAAATATTGTCAGCGACTTGCATATTGTTTGGCGATGTATACCGATATTAAATTCTTCTAACAGCCGTTTCCGTCTACGTGCGAATTCCCTGGATTATTTACATTCCCGTTGAGTCCTGCTGCCATGGTTTCGCCGTTTATTCCCTTACCGGACGGAATACTCGGTCCTGCAGTTTCGTGAGGGATTCTTCGGAATTTCGAAAGACTCAAGGGCGATCTCTCCCACACTTTGGTATCCCGATTGCACCAAAGAATTCCGGCAAAGCGCGGGGGAATAATTTAAGACTGGGAAATATAGTTCAACATGGTACAAACTAATTATATTTTTAGAATTCCAAATAATACTATATTATTTTCATCTGACTTTAGGATTTTAATGATAAATTGCTGTTTGTATATTATGTTAGTAATATTTATTTTATCTCTCGTATAATTCTCTCTGTAATAATTTCCCGTAATAGGTACTAAATTATCTAGAGACTTTTGTAAAACAAATTAATAAACTCTGCCAGACGTTTGTGCAAAAGTTGTTAAAATAAAAATTTGCACATTTTATCAGTTATGGACGGAATTGCGAATTATGGCAAAGCGTTACCATCATTCGTCGTTCAGGCTTCAGCTAGTTTGCCGTCGTTCATTCCATTAACTTAAAAGTAAATCGCTCGATCGAGTCTAATTGCGGCGGACGTCCGTGAATTTTTCGCACGCTTTCTTCTCCGTGCAAATTGGCTCTTGCTGGCGCCGCGCGGTATCACGGCGACAGAAACCTATATTAGTTGGTTAATAAGCTCAATTAGTTGACTAATAAAAAGTTATTATAAATGGCATTTTTTCTGGGTCAAAAAACATTGTCAAATTCTATACAGCATTTTATGTGAAAAATGTCGGTCATTCGTGTTTATCGTGTGTTACTATTTGAATTGTCCGAACGAAATCTCATTTATTGCTGATGGTTTCACGTCACTGCATTTATCACAAAAACGATGATACATTTCGCCAGTATATTATTAAAGGGACACAAAGAAGATTGTTTCGGCGCCGAAGTCGATATCCTCTTTTATTATAGGTTGCTCTTGTTTTCTCGTAACGATCACAATTAATTTTGTTATGTGCGTGAAGAAGAACAAGTAATCGTACTTGGCTGGTACTAAATTAGTCAGATTAATGAGGGGAGAAATTACGATGATACTGCGGGGGCTGAGTAATTCCCAAAGTCGGGATCATTTTTCTCTAAGTTTGATAAAAATTCACCGGGGACACCTTGACCTGCATAATTTGGCGCGTGTCTAACGAAAAGAAGTCGCTTATACTATCAAATTTTATTTGTTTAATGTCAAGAGATAAAAACGTTTAGCAGCAACTAAATATACTGCAACTATATAATGCAGTTGATGTATAGACTATTATCTCTTATCGACGATAAATCTTTGGAAATGCTTTGTTAAATAATTCGTGACTTATTCTCATAAAGGAGATATTAGGCATTGCTCTGAAATTATTGTTAATACACGAATTATTATTAAAAAAAAATAATAGAGTTAATTTTGTAACGTTTTGTAATTCTGCTGGCGTGTCGCCGGCGTCGTATAATTACTTCGCGGATTCAGTACCACCCGTTTATCACCGCGATAGAATATTTCAATTAACTTTGGAATTTCGTTAGTTCTCTGTCAAGCCGGCATTATTATTCTAATTAGCACTTACGCAGGCGCGAGAGTCGCGCGGAAGTCTGACATTAATAGCAAACTGCTGACTGGGTAGCAAGGGCTTCCGCTTAAATACGGCGTAATCTCGCATTACCATAATCTCTTCTCGGTCGCGAAGACCTCTATACTCAATTTATTTGCATCGGGCGAACGTATATTCTACGAAGATCTACGTGATATCACGAAGGTGAATCTCGACGACGGAGACGACGACGACGACGACGACAGGGCGTCTGCCTACGAAATGAAGAATAATCGTCGGAACATGTAGCGAATTTCGATGCGAGTGAGAATATTATTCGCTAGGATTTACTTCAAATTTTAGAACTTAATCGGAATAATTGCCACATGTACTGTTAAACTGTGCAATATGATTTAATTATACATTGAAGATAATTGAAGAAATTTAAAAAAATATATTAAGCATTATAGTTTGTAAAACAGTTCCGTGTCTTACAAAAATATGTCCTCTTTTATTTTATATGTATGTAAATTTTTTATAAAATACAAATGTCACTTCCTGTATTAAATTGAGTAACCTTCGGTTAGATAAAATTTTTAACAGATTATACTTTTAATGTTAAAGGTGAAATTCTTTACTTGCTTTTTCTGCAGAGCTTCCATTTCTGACTTATTTTTCTTGCTTGCTGTTTAATCGGAGAATTAAAACTCGGAAATATATTAACCTTTATAGATCCACGTGTTAACAATCCGTTATTAAAAAATAATAAATTATTATTTCCACGTTATTGATTACTATTGCCGTTAGAAAATGTGTTTTAAAGTATTTTTATCCGTTAAAGTTGATATAGCGAGAGAAAATGATGCCTCAATGTCTTCATTAAAGAAGAAACAGCTTGAAACTTGTAAAAGGATTTACAAATGAAAAATGTAGCGATACTTTTGATATATTTTACATAATTGTGCTATTTATATCGATGGAAGACGATCCATGTAGACATATAATAACGTATGTGCATGGTATACAATTTTCCTTACGCTCCATTTTTAGCATTATAAGCGATATGAATATCTACAGAAGAAAATAGAATAAGAATAGATATTTCGTTTTTAATTTTTAATTTTTATTTTATTTATTGCTAAAATTTAATTTTGATCCTTTATTTTTGCATATGTTAATAAGTTTCTCGCAAATTCAGAAATATTGTTAGGTAAGGGAAAAAGCATATATTGATTCTGGGTGTGCGTGACCAAATATATAATATTAAATTCGGCGACCAATGCTGTTTAATCGGAAATATCGACTTTTCGGGGCGTATCAATCCTCATTTTCTGACGTGCTGCGTTCACGTTTACGCAGGAACAGTCATTCATTGTCACACGTCAGAACGAAACACAAACGCGATCACACGTTCGTATATATTGGGAAATCCCACGATTTACAGGATGAGTTCTATTCGCGCGAAATGGCGAACGTGGCAAGTTTCGATCAAAGTTCATTTCCGTATATATCCTATTTACTAAATTAGAGCGTTGTCAGCGTTGTAACTAAAATTTCTATACAAACGTAGATCAGTGATTTTAAACTTTAAACGCTCTAATTCAGTATATAGGTTGTACGGAAGTGAACTCTGATCGAAATTTGCCACGTTCGCAATTTCGCGCGAATAGAATTCACCCTCCACTGAAAAATGAGGGATGATTATTCATTTTAGGATACACTAATCATTATTTTAGGACAATATTATATATATTAAAGTACAGAATAGATAATTATTTTAGGATAAGATTATATATATTAAAGTGTAGAGTAAAATTACGAGGAAGAAGATACGAGTCAAGCTGTCTCAGTAATAATTACGATAGTAATAGTTACGGCTATTTAAATCCCAAACGCTTAAATTTTGTATAAATATATCTAAATTATCTAAATTAAGCTATTTAAATGCAAATCACATCAAATTTAGTCGTACGAAGATTAAGTCCGAATAAAATTAAAAGAACAGAGAATAATTTAAGGCGCTTTTAAAATTCACGGAATCGTTAAATGGTCACAGCTTCACTTACATCTTGTTTGTTCTCTCATCGTTTTCTTCGCAGCCTTAACATTCATGATGCATGCTGTTTAGCTCCTCTACGTGACACTGTGAGGCGTCCCCGTTAAATTGCTCGTTCATGACACAGCCGTACCACAATTTTCCTATCTCGTTTCTCTCATTTTTTTCCGGGAGGTGAGTATTTAATCTCAGTTAAAAGTACCATTTCCTTTAGTCTTTCTCCTCTTTCTCGTTGCGAACAAACGGGATCTTGGAGGTGGCTTTACAGAAAACAACTATATTGTTGCGGTAACGAGGTAATTTAACCGCAGTGTCGTATAAACGTGTACAGGACTGGGGACAATAAAGGAGGTACTTGTCTTCTTAATTGTTTATCATACCCAAAGATATTCAGTCTGGCTAATATTTGCTATTTTATGTTTAGTTTTTAAATAAACACGAGAGAAGCTGAATTATATTTATTAATTACTACAGTTATTCGAAAGTCAAAAAGAACAAAAAAAATTAAATATTTAATGTCTGCTAGAAATATACTCTTTCTCTCTTTTTGAAAAATTAGTTAATTTAATTGCCAATAATTGTTATTTTTATACTATTCACTAAAAACATTATTCATTGCGTTATATTTAATCTATTTAACTATAATTTACTAACTGTAAATTAACAACGATTAATTAGGATTAGTGAGTGGGGCAACAAATTTTTCAAATCACTTGACTGCAGATTGGTAGTGTAAGTTTATTTTACGGTTCGCAAGAGACTGGAATATTCTCGTCCGCATTGCACTCGTCCTTTAATCGATTCAAGTGGAAGCGTTCCTTCCTATGCTCTTCTTGTGAACGCGAAAAGTAGAAAACTTTGCAGAGTACTCTAACTAGATTCCTATACTTATGTGACCCTACATACGCTCATCAAGTACATAATTTGAAAACTATATTTCACCTATTTCGCTTGAAATTAACGACACATTGAATTTTGTTACGGTTTAATTGCACGCCATCGAGAAAATAAATCCTGCGAGGGAAGAAAACGAGAGAAGAAGGGAGGCTAGAGGAGGAAGGAAATGCACAGACATGAAATAATAATACGACAAGTGAGAGAGCGGTTAAAGAAACGAGAAGACTAGAAGAGTAAAAAGGTAGGAGCAGTACAGACGCGCAAATGGAATAAAGTCTAACGAAGTCTCGACGTATCTAGTTAAGTTAAACGTACAATATAATTGCCGCTATTATTATTGTTATGAACGTGTTATCCCTCCCGGTGGAATGCAAAGATGAAATTTCGTAGTCGAGAGAGAACGGGCGTAATCATTCTTCTCTTCATTAGGATGGATTAGTCGGAATTTATGGGCGCCTATCGGGACGTCGTTATTCGAGATTAGGGATAGGGATGACGTTGGTATCGAGCGCCGACGTTAGGGGATGGGATAAATGAAGTTAGTTTCACAGGAAGATCCTCGAAGAAGCGATGGGATCGTGCGTTGTAATGCACGGCGCGATAAATTTCGGCGTTGTTGCGATCGAATGCGATGCAGCCGTAGCTAAAACAATTCGGGCGGGATTAATTGAAGCACTTCGGGGCGAAGAATTCAGCTGATCAATGCAATGCGAGGACGCGTCTCGATTGGAACAGGGAGTATAAATATCTAGTTAATAGTATCCGGCAACATCTTGGAGAAGGGATTACCGCGTGTAATGAGTATTTTATTACTAAGTAAATCCGATACAATCGGATCAGGTGAAATCCTGCTATTTACGGCTAATAGCGAACTAAAGTAGATCGAATCGAACAGTTCGGGGGGAGCTTTAGCTATATTGCCGTAGACAAGTGGATCATAACGGATAATCCTTATGCGCGCGCGATTGTTGTATTGTTTCATCGCGTCGATTATGTTTTCATGGAAAGCCGCATGGGAAACTGGCACTATGCGATAATCAATCGTTTAATTGAGAGCAATAATTGAACTAGTAATTGGCGGAAATAGATGTCTGTTATTATAAGCTTTAGCTATTAATATCGTAGATCGAAAATTATTACTGAGAAACGATATATTTCTAAACCTTTTTCTATTTTTTACATTTTCGTTATTACTTCTTCTTCTTCTTTTTGCTGTTTTATTTGGACTTATTTTATGTCATATGCCTTTCTCTTTAATTCGTCTCAATTATCAACGATACTAAGCACGCGCTGTTACTATAATAAGCTATGAGAAGGGAATCGAAACTTTTCTCTGGATTTATGGTGCAACAAATAAGAAGCATCGTACATATCCGGTGAAATCCCGATCTCGTGAGAAAAACTCTGATGTCGCGCGAGTCAGACGGGGCGTTACATCTCGCCTGTGCGATGTCGTCACATCTGACGATGACACACTGGCACACCGGGTATACTTCGGGCCAGAGTATCGGACATATATAAATAGATTTTTCAACGTCGCTGTGCCTGTCCTCCCGTCCCTGCGCAACCTATACATTTTTTTTCTTGCCGTCGCCGCCGTCGCCGCCGCCGCCGCTGCGCGTCGTATCTATTTTCCCGTTTTATTTATCTCCCTTTTGCCAACCTGGCGGCGATTCGATAAATGACAAAGTTCAGGAAAGCTGGCGGTAAGCGGCTTTTACAAATCTCTCTCTCTACTTCTGTCCGAAACTCCACGTAGCGATACTCATAAACTTCGAACGGATTATCGATTAATTATCTCGACATCTGATATGCTTGTGTCTGTTTGTACATGCATCGTCAAGGGCTAAGTAAATGTAGATCAAATAGGCGAGAATGTGTACACACCGAGAGATTTGTAATTAACGCCGTGTACACCGAATGATCGCTGTATAATTAACGAAATTACGAGGCGAGTAACCGGTTTAGCTCACGGAACCAGTGCGATTGCTTTCTTTAATCAGTATAAGAATATGTTATATGTATTGTAAGATAAACGATACGAGAGGCAAGAAGTAACTTAATTAATCCAAATACAGGTATCCCCCGCTTTACGCCACTTCGCTTTTACGAAAGACTTATATTAGTACCTGTTTTTGCTACCGAAAGAAATCCAAAGAGGATTTTCGTCGACTTTTCGACAAAAAAATGTTTCCTATATAAATTAATGGTTTATGCCATTTCGACTTACGAAAGATTTCATATGAACGCTCTTCTTTCGAATAGCGGGGGAAACCTATATTAACAATATTAATAAATCCACAAAATTTTTATATATAATTCTACGACAACGTGATATTTTGCGAGTTATTGATTTACATATTTCCCATAAAATTAATATGATAAGTATTAAAACACCTTTTTATACTCGGGCTTTACAAAATTTATATTATCGATGCATGGATTAACAGCAATTTGTTCGCCAATTTATGAATTATTAAAGTTACCTGCGGGGATAATGGAATTGTTACGCAAGGCACGGTGCGATTGAAACTTTCTCATTTCCGACTATCAGCTACTACTGTACTCGAAATATTCCCTTTTCTCTTCTGTCACCGTGCCACGCAATTGACGTAAAATCGAATCGGCGACACGGGACTTTTGAATATACAGTACAGTTACAGCATACGGCGATACCTTCCGATCCGCTCTTGAAACTTTCTAAGTAAATTATTATCAGTTTGACTTATATTAGACCGAAGTGAATAAATAGAACTGCAGTGAATAACTGCATTGAATCACGTTACAGAACTTCGCTGCATTACCTCCATTGAATTGTACAAATCGATTCATCGATTACATTCGCTACAATTCAAGACATTTCGTTGTTGTAAATTTGGAAACGTTTGGGATTGAAATTAATGAAGAATTGAATTATTTACACGCACACGTATAGGTTAAAAATACATAAAATAAATAATGTTCTTAAAAATGTTTAAAAATAATTGATTAAACACAGTATTATTTGAAAAAATTTATGTACTCTTAAGTAATCTACACAAATAAAGACAATTACAATAAGGACAATTTACGTTTTGATAATTACAAGAGTTTTGACAGAAAAAATTGAATTAACTAATAACACTAGTTTACAATTTCTTTATTTGCTTAATCAATAAACACCAAAATAAAATTTTGAAGATATAGATTCGCACAACATATAATTTGAAGGAAAAAAATATTCACTACATTTTATTTAATTTCTTTATCACATAAGTATGAAATATGTGATATTAATATAAATTGAAATATATTTAAAACATCTTAAACCATATTGGCAATAACTATAAATAGACCTAGGGGGCTTATATCAGTTTATGGAGGCTCATTATCAAGGAGATGAAAATGTGATGAGTGATTATTGCTGGTTTCTTCTAAAAGAAACAGACCCAACAGCTTACAAGAGATTTATACAAAATATTTTTAATATCTTTTATGAATTATAAATCAAGTTATTGCAAACATAAAATTCTATCTTATACTAGTACTTCTTTTCCTGAAATTTTGTACTTACTATTTATCACGAAACTTTGAATTTGTGATAGACATTTCTAAATATGTATAATAGGAATTTTTTGATTGGTATATTCGTATTCAAGGCAACAAAAATAACAGCCTTTGTTTGGTCATGAACAAAAACACTGTAAACTAGTGTAATTAAATAAACATGATTGTTTATTTATTACTTAATTTAAAGTTTCATACATCTCGTATGATCGAGTAATTGTGACCATTTTCATTAACAAGAAATTAGCATTCTAGAGAACAGCTTGCAAAATTAATTAATTACATACCATATTTTACCATATTAATTCATTAATTTACGAAGACGAATAACTCGTTAGATATATATTACGGTAGCTAACTAACAATGTGTACTGGAACATATTACTTATTATTTATTATATAGACAATGTTATATTATCTAAAACGAATAATCTCCACTTTTTTTGTGATATTACTTCTAATACAATTATAATGATATCGATACACAAGTTGTATATCTGATCCCAGAGAAGAATATTATCACAACTCAAAAATATACTATTTTCAAGAGACAGAAAAAACAAATTTAATTTAATTTTTTTAAATTGTGAGATAACTAACGCAATTATAATTACGATGTTTTGTTCCTCTTCTAAAAAGGAGATGTGAAGTTTATTGTTGTCGCTTTTCCGCGATGCCAATTGGTTCTCTTGCTGCGCTTACTTCATTTGCAGCTGTCATTGTATATTTTGACAGTTGTGTGTATCAAGGAGTTAATAGTTTAATAGTAATAGCATAATGTTAAAGCTAAATAGCGCGCGCGAAGCGCGCGTCTGTAGTGTCTAGTATAATAAAACTTATACTATTTTTTGAAGATGTCTGCTGTGATTCATTTGTCAATTCACTTATGACCATAGAGATATAAGACTAGAGTGCGCGAGTCATATGCTAGTATGTAAGAGGCTGCGATATAGGAATAGAAAAAGAACGCTGCAGTATGGGCTCCTTCTGTCAGACAAAGACAGAAGGGACCCATACTGCAGCTTTTTTTTTCTATTCCTATCGCGAAAAGACAGCTTTCTCTTTCTATTCCTATATCGCTTTTTCAGCTCGCTTGCGCACTCTATTCTTATATCTCTATGCTTATGACACTATTCATCTAGGAAACTACAACATAACCGGTTTAATAAAATAACGACACTTCTGCTCCGTGCAGCGGATTTCGCATATAGACTTGTGACAGTGTTATAAAATATAGATAATATTTTAGGAATTCCTTTTACGGGCTTAACTCAAAATCGAAATTTTTTGAGTTGTGACAGTATTCTTTTTGGGGTATGATATCTTTTCACATTCGTTACTTCATTAATAAAGCTTTTTATCACTTACCGACGCACAATAGTGGAATTATCAGCCACATAGCTACGATAATTCGGTAACATATGAACATAAGATCCAAATTAAAATAACGCTTAAAATAATCAATAATTTAAAAGATAATTCTTATACGCATAAAAATTTTTAATCGCCTTTCAATGAAATATTAGAATAATTGTACATTTTTCAAAAAAGATCTTCATAAGAATAAACTTTTATAATGTTTTAGATAAATTCTTTTTCTCTAATTATTATTTTTATATCATCGAAATAAAATGATTTGAATGAACGGGAAGAAATGACTAATTTTACGCAAGTATATAAGCAATAATGCTTACCGCAAGTTGCTCTACTAGCGCCCAATGCTTCCCTTAGGGCTCTTCCTTCTCTTCACGTATTGTCAAGCCTCCTCTTCCACCTTCTCACAGATTGTCAGAATTCCTTCTCAAGTTGCACTCGCATCACGATGCGCAACAGCGGATGTATAAGTGAACAATGATTGTAACACATACAAATACATCCAAATAAAAATAATATTTAAATAAATATATCAAAGAATAATTTTTGCACGCAGTTATTATTTTATTCGTAATTTTGACAAATATTTAATAAAAGAACAACAATTTAATGAAAATTTTTTTAGATTATTAACTTGCATAAAATTTGATAAGAAAAATATTCAATCCTGATATGATTTAAACTATTATACGTCTTAAATATTTGAAAATATTTTATATATATTATTTGTTAATATGAACTATGTCGTACTTTACTATAGTGTAAACTCGGGTAAGATGACTATACAGGAAAGATGGCCAACCCATGTTCATTTGAACATGGCGAGCTAGATTGAAAGAACATGGGTTGGCCATCTTTCCTCTATGGCCATCTTACCCGAGTTCACCCTATATTTTGAAAATTTCAAAATGTAATTTAAACTATTTTTATTTATTTAGGATGTATTATGTACAGTACGCTATTATATTACAGAGTGATCTAAAATAATGTAGTACTATACAAACGAACAATTACTTTCATCAGTAACGAATAATAAAATAGATTACGAAATGTTCACCTCGCTATTATTCTTGTCTATTTTCCTGTACGTTAAAAAAAAAACAAATTGTTTACGTTTACGGAACAACGTGCAGCACTGTAGGCAATGTAGTAGTAAAGGTAAACGCTTAGGCTGCCTTCATCGCAGTAGAAACAGTCGCAACGCCACGTACGCAGCGATATAGCCGCAGCCATTGCGACTGACCTACAATCGTTTTCCGAAATAATATCTGCTGTCTTTGTTATATGAAGCATGAGTAATATTTTGCGAAACGATCGCTCCGGGAAATATTGCGACCAAAATTTTTTGATTTAAAATTCGCAATTATTATGTAAAGTTATCCTAATATACCTAATATACCTAATATAAAATAAATATACGAATAATTATGTATAGTAAAATACAGCACACCTTTATACGTTAACATATAATATTATAAAAAATAACATTGCACACGATATGGTTATTAACACAATTAAAAATAATAATAGAACTCTCTTGTGAATTATATTGGCATATAATATTATAAAAAATAATTATTACATACGAGTGTATATACATATAATTATTAACACAATTAAAAATAATAATACGCATACAATCATCTTGGTTAAACTTTAATACGTTTACGTCTCTCGCTCACCATAATAGATTAACAAGATTAGAGAAATATCTATTACTATGATTTTAAATCAACGTGATTCTACGAATAATACGATCAGATGAATTCAAATGCAATGAGTAGATCGAGCTATAGCCTCGCTACACAGGTAGAATAGGTGTCCAAGCCGTACTTCGAAGGACCGGTACGTCTCTTTGATCCATTTGCAGTTATAGTCGATGCGCTATTCCCACGAGGCACTTCGTTAGCCTATGCATGTACGCGCGTGATCGTACCCGGCCTCTAGCTGCATAATGTAATCTCTCACCTATGCACGGTGCACGTACATAGATACACTGGGGCGTCCTACAACGCGTTCCGCCGTATCGTCACAGACAATTTATCGAAGCTCGATCGCCATTGGCTCGTTACAACTTTTGCATGGAAAATAGAACATAATTCGAAGGTAGGCGTAACCCCGATATAATGCTGGACTTCGTTACGCGAACAATTTACGGCAACTGACACTCGTGTAAATATTGCGTAAATTCTGCCATACGTATAATACTATTCTAACAAAATGTCTAATTATATTTTATTTTATTGTAGTGTCAATATATATTTGAAAAATGGAAGGCAATTGTATATTTGTAGAATACAGAGAGTTGCCATTACTATTCCGCTTTTGTACATCTATAAAGCTTTGATCTTTCGTAATTGCAACAAAAATATTGAAAGAAATGTATGCATAAAGACGTTTGAATATCACACAATCATTTTTTTTAATTTTAACGAGTAGAGTTCAATATAAAAAAAAGTTTAAAAATAAGACTGTTTTTATGTTATTATTATTATTATTATTATTGCAATTAGAATAGTAAATGATGAGTGAAAAGATTTTCTTTCTTCTCTTGCGCTTTTCCACTTTTTATTCTTAGTCCATCTCTTCCTCGGTCCGTCTCCTCGTCGGAGTTTGCACGACTAAGACATCCGGTTGGTGAATTATTCAGTATCCTAATGGAGGAATAATGCCTCACAACGCCTACGGTCGAAGCGTCAGGACGATTAGAATCCATTTTCCCGTGTCGGCCCTCATAGAGGTTTTGTTGCCCAAGGGACCTTCATCCCTCCCACATCTCATTTAATCGATCCTTCGACTTCTGGCGTCCGGGGAGTACGTCTTAATCTCTCGCCTCGTCTCGTTGAATTGATCTTTAAAATATGAGGATGAACCTTTCATTGCTTTCCGCTCCAGCGTTATTAGGATAAATCATGTTCTCGCCCTTTCAAATTAGATAATCTATATATTTCGCGTATTACATCTCGCCTACCGGTCTATAACAGTAATTGAATTCGCCATTCATTAGTTTCTACACAACACATATTTGACACTTAATAAATGCACTTTCGTAAGAACTTTTTATACAGACAGCAGGAGAAATATTAGATAATATAATTATTTAATAATTTGTATAAAATTATATGCACAAATAAAAGAATTTAGTTTAGCAGTACATTAATTTAATTTTGAAACACAATTTATTTTAAATATTATATTTTACACTATTTTCAATCGATGAGTAGGTCAAAGATAATTGCAGTATCCTAAAAGTACCGAGTTTTGTATTATCAAGGATATCAGATAAAAGGATGAACGGATATATAAATCACGTCGGGTTTCTTAATTCTTTGAAAAGGAGTCTGCTATCGCTGCATCCTTTATATAGGTATATAATGTCTCTTTATACTTTTCTCTCGTCTTCCATTCTCAATCTCATCTGAGCCGTTCTGATCTCGGCGAACCGAAGTCTTTCAATCCCCTTTTCGTCAATTATTCACAGCCACCTCGTCTCTTTTTTAGCTCCGCGATTATCCTCGGAATCTCGTTAAGTATATTTTCCGTACCGTAATCTCGCCTCTGACACTGACGTGTTTAGACAATTGTTAGGCAACTTCAACCGAGTTGGATTAATACATTCTATTTTGTTCAATTTAAAATGCTAAGTTTTACGTATGTGATTCCTAATTACAGATGTCTATACTTAACTAGATCGCTAACTTCGGACTTTGCCATGGCTATGGAAAATAACTGTGACGGCCGACTCCCAGATAAAATGGCGGCGGTGCGTGTGTCGTGCGTGTGTGATACTCGGCAGGCATGTGTATGTGTATGTATAATGTGTTGCGTGAGTGGCCATTTTATGAGGGAGTATCTTGACCGAACAATGGGCCGAACCCGAAAATCCTGCCGACACACTTTTTCACGGAATTAGCGATCTAGTTAAGTAGTATAGACATCTGTGTTCCCAACATATCAACGTACTACTTTAGAAATCTAAAAAGTTTTCCCTAAAAAATTTTTTTTCTATTCAACTCAAATGAAATTAGACTAAATATATTTTTAGTTTTTACCTTTTTTGCTTCACTTTCACAATTATATTTTATCTTATACGCTGAATGTATAATCAATGTTATCCGTCGCGCTGCCAGTAGCTCACATCGGTGGGGGTAAAATGCTTTTTCTTCCCCGGCAATCATCGACATTTGTTTGCATAGAAGCATGCCCATTACGCGCGCAGCGTCGCTCTGTTCAATTCCAACGCGAATAAGATTTTTTTTAACTTGACCGCGACACCTCGAACAATACGAGTGCACAGAACGAGGCGCTGTGATACGCCTGTTCAAAATTGCCAGTCGTAAACTATTTCTCGTGTATCGTGATTTTCATTCGCTTTTGCACTCGTTTTCTTTCGTGCTCGACGAAGATGAACGCATGCTACTCTTTTAGGACTTTCTAGCTTTCAAGAACTATTACAAAGACGAGCCGTAGTTTTATGACAATGGAAATAACAGCGCATTACTGATCTTGCACAGTTTATCTTTCCTCTTTTTCTTTTCATGTTACAGAGAAAAAGAAAAAAGAAAAACTATGCAAGAAGTTCAGCTAAAACGAACAGGCCTCATATCCATAAGGTCTATATATGGCTGTTACTATGGACGAGGGGTGGGAGGATAGGATGACGCGGGAGGGGAAACCACGACTAAATTCGACAAACTTCGGTTAGACTAGTACAAGTATTTCTGTGAATCACCCTGTACTTAAACACGCGTCGTGGTTTTATGACGATGGGATAACAGCGTATTATGACGCGACACACAGTTTTACATCGAATTTAACACTTCTGTATTTAATCAGAAACCTTTTTCCGAAGAAGAATTGTGCAGACACATTTAAAAATTCTATATCTTTTTATTAACCCTAGGTTACTATCCCTACTTCTTGTCTACGTCCATTACTACTATGAATCTGGAAATACCTTCATCTGTTCATATCTCTAGCAAGCATTAATATCTTTTACCTTCTTTTTTTAAAATCGAAATACCAAAACTTAAGCGGACTATATAAGCTTTATTTTGGAAGACCATAAAGAGGACAGAAGTTATAAAGGCTTAAAACGAAGGAAAATTTATGTATAGCCAGTAAAATCATCTTTTCGCAAAAGATATAAAACTGAAACGTTTAAAAAAGCTTTAAAGCGGCTAACTGCATCATAAAACATAAAATTTAAATATTATTAAAAATAAATGTTTTGCTAGAATTTAAACAATTTTAATATAAAGCTGCAAGGGATCAAGTACATTTATAAGTTTTCTTAGAAGTTTTGTAGCTCCTTGGATAAATGAGCGGTTACATAAAAATGCATATAATACACTTATTCATTCATGCTATAACAATATATTTTGCAGATAAATCATTGAAACATACAATTAAAAAAAATTATCTTAAATATTAAATATAGGTGCACACTATTCGCATAATATCGAGCGATGCTTCTCGCATCGTGGTCTTTTGCATTGAAAGGACAAGTAAATCGAGTTTTCCTATCACTAAAGGCAGAACTTTATTTGGACCTTACACATTTATCTAATTTGTAAGTAAGGGGATCATATATGTGTTATGATTCGCTATTTTCTGCCTTAACAACGCTTTCCATTAGTTTTTGTAATTTCTTGGTGATTCCATTACGATGTAATAAACGTCTTTTTATATGTGGTATGTATAATTGTTTAGCTAATGTTTTTAAAAACTCAGAATTTGTTAACTTTGTGTTGTTCTTTTTGTTCAAATTATGTAAAATATAACTATTAATAAAGCTTTGATCTAACATAGCATAAAATAATTTTACCACCCAACGATCAGACTTTCGTGCAGTACTGTATTCACGACATAAATGGTCAAATTTGTCAGTGCCTCCTTTAGTAGAATTATAAAATTCAATGATTTCTTGTTCTTTTACAACAACTGCATCTCCTCGTTTATGTAAAGAAGACGAAGACAATACTAAATTTATTTTACTTTGTTTCGGACAATGTGAAAGTAATGTCACATTATCAGCATAAAGATAACGCGAATCATTAATTTCAGTGAAATTTTTCATTTTTAGTGGTATCTCTTTTTCTTTAGCTTGAATTGTCCCTACCATACTAAGCGAACATTTATTTTTCATGCTTTGCACTAGAGGCACTGAAGTGAAACGTTTATTACAAGTAATGTTTCTGTGACTATCATAGATCGGCTCTGATAATTTACGAACATAATAAGAAGGCATAGACTTTTGAGGTCTCTTATCGTCTTTTCCAACGTGAGGAATAGCATTTATCATATAATAAGTGTCTGAATCGTTCATCATAACAATTCTAAGCCCCTCTTTTTTATAACCCATTTTAACACGAAAAGGACATTTACCGTAAAAATTTACTAACTGCTCGCCTATTGTTACATTTTTACCCGGCGAATAATACTTTGTACAATTCGATATAAATAAATCCCAAAGGTCACGAATTGGTGCTAATCTATCACTTTGGCGACGTTCTCGACGTGTACTTTTATCATCGAACTGTAACAATGCTATTAAATATACAAAACGTTGTTGTGACATGATTGAGCGAAAGACAGATGATGATTTCCATAGTTTTGATATATTACGAGAATTTTCTTGTACTCCGCAAAAGTATAAAATTCCAATAAGAGCTTTTAATTCCTCGAGATTAATATCTGATAATTTATTTAAATTTTTTTCTTTACAATTTTTTCGTTTTTGTGAAAGCTCAACGTTAGTGTATTCGACAATTTTACTTAGCATTTCGTCAGTAAAAAGGAGAGACCATACTTCTATTGGAGTATCCTTATTCTTCGCATCGCTCAACACTTCAGGTTCATAATCTGGTACTTTATCTGCTTCTGTTTCTTCTTCTTCCGTCGGCGGTGTAACGGACCATTTAAAGTAGTTGACGCTATACATAAAACGACTCGCCAAGGATTTAGTTCCTCGCATCGAAGCATGAGCTGCCTTTTCTTCACTTTCAGCCTGTTGATCTATGTTTTCTACGATGTCATATGTTTCTTCTTCCGATTCGATAGCGCTTAATTCTTCAACATTATCTTCTTCTGAGGAACTTTCATTACTTGCCAAGGATATAGTTTTTCTCGTCGACGCGTGCGCTGCCCCTTCTTCTTCACTTTCAGTCGATTGTTCTACGTCCTCTACGATATCATATGCTTCTTCTTCCGATTCGATATTACTTAATTGTTCAACATTATCGTCCTCTGAGGAACTTTCGTTATCAATAGGTTTTTCCATTGCTGACTAAAACTGATTGAAGATACTAGTTTATATTACAAATATAAAATATTATTAAAAAGTAGGAACATGCATAATATAACAAAAATATAAAGTTACGTTGACAAAATATTGTTCTTTTGATATATATACTTACTGGATAAAAATGCGACGCAGTTACTTTGATCACGTTTGTGAAATCTGTAAACACTTTTAAGATGTTTTCGTTTTCGCTGCTGAGGTCGATTTGGCATTGTCGTTATAACTGCCACTTCGGGAGAGTCAAAACTCTATTCTCTTCCCACCACAATAAGGCAAAGATATCATTAGTGAAATTCTATGAGATACCAACCGATAAAAGTTTCTACTCGAGTTTCTCAGGGTAGTAACCTGGTGTTAATTCTATATATTTTTTGGGTGTAGACTAGTGTAGATGAGCGCACCATCTACACTAGACGTGGAAAATATATAAAATGATACAGAGTATAAGGTAACGCATGAAATACATTTAAATGATGATAGCAATTTCTAGTGCAAGAAAAGATACGTGTGATTAGAAATCGGGAGATCTAGAAATGGCGCACTTATCTACACTAAACGAACGGACGATTTAGAATGGTTAAACCAATCAAAAATACGCAAAAACATCAGTGCATTATCACAATTGGCAACGGGAAAGTTATCGCTAAAAGATATTCTTTTTCGAAAGATATCGAGTACTATAGCTTAATTAAATAGAATTAGTTATTATACGTAGCACAGTAGGCTTTTTTTGTACAGAAAATTCATTACGGCCAATAAAATATGACACCAAAAAATGTCTTTTTTTAAATTCGTAATAACAATATAATATCAAGATACATAATATTAATCTGCCACTAACAAATGCTTTTTGATTATTTTTAGTCTGAGTAATGTTGAATTCAGGTCGTTACAAAAACTTAAATTATATAGAACTTCTCGAAAAAAATTCTTGCCAATTAAGTAGTTTCAAAAATGCCGTAATTTTCAAAAGAATTTTTATAAATTTTGGTATTTTATTTTAAAAAATGACGAATTATACGAAATACGATTTTTTGCTCTTTAACATCGTAAAACACAACTTTAGACTGTTCAGAAATAAAAAAAAAAACAAAATATTATAATATAAATAAAGATATATTGTATTACACATATTGCATTAGAATTATTAAATATATGCATGTTGTATTTAATTTCTTAAAAGTGTTTCTATTTAACATGAAATATACTAATTATTTAGGCAAATATAAAAAAATACAAAAATAATTAAAAATAAGTCATTAAAAAAAGATACAGAATTAACTCTAGATTAATACTCTTGGATCCGGGAAATTCGAGTAGAAACTTTCATCGGTTGGTACTCAGGTAATAATAATGATTTCTTTGGCTTGTGGTGGGGAGGGAACAGAGTTTTGATTCTCCCGAAGTGGCAGCTATAACGATAATGCCAAATCGACCTC
This sequence comes from Temnothorax nylanderi, assembly GCF_030848795.1. Taxonomy (NCBI): domain Eukaryota; kingdom Metazoa; phylum Arthropoda; class Insecta; order Hymenoptera; family Formicidae; genus Temnothorax; species Temnothorax nylanderi. Next base: position 14,016 of record NW_027249523.1, on the reverse strand, counting down.
AGCAGCGAAAACGAAAACATCTTAAAAGTGTTTACAGATTTCACGAACGTGATCAAAGTAACTGCGTCGCATTATTATCCAGTAAGTATATATATGAAAAGAGCAATATTTTGTCAACGTAACTTTATATTTTTATTATATTATGCATGTTCCTACTTTTTAATAATATTTTATATTTGTAATATGAACTAGTATCTTCAATCACTTTTAGACAGCAATGGAAACGCCCAGCGGCGAACAGGAGATAGATATGCAAGAGCAGTTGCGAACACAACCTGAAAAACCTATTGATAACGAAAGTTCCTCAGAGAACGATAATGTTGAAGAATTTAGTGATATCGAATCGGAAGAAGAAGCATATGATATCGTAGAGGACGTAGAACAATCGACTGAAAGTGAAGAAGAAGGGTCAGCGCATGCGTCGACGCGAAAAACTATATCCTTGGCAAGTAATGAAAGTTCCTCAGAAGAAGATAATGTTGAAGAATTAAGCGCTATCGAATCGGAAGAAGAAACATATGACATCGTAGAAAACATAGAGCAACAGGCTGAAAGTCAAGAAAAGGCAGGGCATGCGTCAATGCGAGGAACTGAATCCTTGGCGAGTCGTTTTATGTATAGCGCCAACTACTTTAAATGGTCCGTTACACCGCCGACGGAAGAAGAAACAGAAGCAGATAAAGTACCGAATTATGAACCTGAAGTGTTGTGCGCTGCGAAGGATAAGGATACTCCAATAGAAGTATGGTCTCTCCTTTTTACTGACGAAATGCTAAGTATAATTGTCAAATATACTAATGCTGAGATTGCACGAAAACGAAACAATTGTAAAAGATCAATTATACGTTATTTATCAGATATTAATCTCGAGGAATTAAAAGCCCTTATAGGAATTTTATACTTTAACGGATTACAAGTAAATTCTATTAATTTAGAAAAACTATGGGAATCATCACCTGTCTTTCACTCAACCATGACAAGACAACGTTTTATATATGTAATAGCATTGTTACAGTTCGATGATAAAAGTACACGTCAAGAACGTCGCCAAAGTGATAGATTAGCACCAATTCGTGACCTTTGGGATTTATTTATATCGAATTGTACAAAGTATTATTCGCCGGGTAAAAATGTAACAATAGGCGAGCAGTTAGTAAATTTTTACGGTAAATGTCCTTTTCGTGTTAAAATGGGTTATAAAAAAGAGGGGCTTAGAATTGTTATGATGAACGATTCAGACACTTATTATATGATAAATGCTATTCCTCACGTTGGAAAAGACGATAAGAGACCTCAAAAGTCTATGCCTTCTTATTATGTTCGTAAATTATCAGAGCCGATCTATGACAGTCACAGAAACATTACTTGTAATAAACGTTTCACTTCAGTGTCTCTTTTTCAAAGCATGAAAAATAAATGTTCGCTTAGTATGGTAGGGACAATTCGAGCAAAAGAAATAGAGATACCACTAAAAATGAAAAATTTCACTGAAATTAATGATTCGCGTTTTCTTTATGCTGATAATATGACATTACTCTCACACTGTCCGAAACAAAGTAAAATAATTTTAGTATTGTCTTCGTCTTCTTTACATAAACGAGGAGATGCAGTTGTTGAAAAAGAACAACAAATTATTGAATTTTATAATTCTACTAAAGGAGGCACTGACAGATTTGACCAAGCATGTCGTGAATACAGTACTGTACGAAGGTCTAAAAATATATAAGATTTCTAAATAACTAATTTCTGTCAAAACGTTGTAACATAAATGATACTATGGTGAGTGTTTTATGACTTTTTCTGCAGTACTGCAGGGGGATTCAATGCTCCAGCGGATAACGTACTGTCGCATGTCGCCGAAGGAATCGTAGCGGCTCCATTTCCATCGCAAATCTTTATTGCCTCGACGTGGGGTTGGGTCAGTTTTATCAGTACGGAGTCATTTGTTTTCTTTACTGGTATCCCGCCTCATGAAAATGAAACTCGATTACTCATCCTTTGGCATTGCTATTGATTTGTCCTCCTCGTTTATGTCTGTGTTTTACCGTCTTTCTATCTTTCTAACATCTCTGGAACTATGTAGTTCACGATCATTTTTACATTGTAAAATGTTTGGAACCATCTCATTGTGAATATAAACCATCGCAGAATATCAGCAGAGAGCTGAAGCAAAATTATTAAGAACTTCAAATTTCGTATATTTCTTAAAATTAACAGCAAATTTATGATATATATCATAATCGTTAGGCAAATTCAACCGAGTTGGATTAATACATGCTATTTTGTTCAGTTTAAAATGCTAAGTTTTACATATATGACTCCTTATAACATATCAACTTTAGTACTACTTTAGAAATCTAAAAAGTTTTCCCTTTACATTTTTTTTCTATTTAACTTAAATTAAATTAGACTAAATATATTTTTAGTTTTTACCTTTTTTTGTCTCACTTTCATAATTATATTTTATCTTATACGCTATAATCAATGTCATCCGTCGCGCCGCCAGTAGCTCACATCGGTAGGGGTGAAATGCTTTTTCTCCCCCGGCAATCATCGACATTTGTTTGGATAGAAGCATGCCCATTATGCGCGCCGCGTCGCTCTGTTCCGTTCCAACGCGAATAAGATTTTTTTTTAACTTGACCGCGACTCCTCGGACAATACGAGTGCAGTAGAACGAGGCGCTGTGATACGCCTGTTCGAAATTGCCCGTCGTACTATTTCTCGTGTATCGTGCTTTTCATTCGCTTTTGCACTCGTTTTCTTTTGTTCTCGACGAAGATGAACGGATGCTACTCTTTTAGGACTCTCTATATAGCTTTCAAGAACTATTACAAAGACGAGCCGTGGTTTTATGACAATGGAAATAACAGCGCATTACTGATCTTCTTGCACAGTTTATCTTTCCTCTTTTTCTTTTTATGTTAGAGAGAAAAAGAAAAAAGATAAACTATGCAAGAAGTTCAGCTAAAACGAACAGGCCTCATATCTATAAGGTCTATATATGGCTGTTACTATGGTCAAGGGGCGTGGGGGATAGGATGACGCGGGAGGATCACGACTAAATTCGACAAACTTCGGTTAGACTTGGAAACATTTGGACGCTCGACAGTACACGGACGTGGTTGTCGCTTTGGTGTGTGTTGCCAGCATGTGGAGGAGATGCACTGGCATGCGCTGGTAGTGCATCCCCTGCACATTATAAATTATTAAAAAAACCAATTAAAAGAGCAAAACGATGCCTTATTACTTCAATTTAAAAAAAAAGAAAAAACAACTTGAGAGACAAAGGAAATTCGAGAAGACAAGTTGTATCAATAGTCAAATAAATTAATCTTTAGTTAATTTACCTTGTTTCTTGAATTTCCTTGGTGTTGTGCTTGAGCAGCAAGCACCACCCTACTTTTTGGCAAAAGACGCAGTGTTTGACCAGTGAGCACCGGTTTTTAATATTCAAAAATTCTAACCCTCTGAGGGCAACGCCCGCTCGGCATGCGGTCCTAAATCATAAAAGAATCTCTAAAATGGATGAGTTATATTTGTCATGAAACCATCCATGCTATAAAACAATCCTGTCCGCGCGTTCCTGTTTCTTTCTCCTCTCCCCCGTCGAAATAAAAGATGCTCAGACTAAAGCTCGAAATCATTTTGTGACTTTACTTTTTTGTACTTTAGGATTAGTTATTGTAGTTTCATGAATACCTTAAACGCAGGCGGTCCTAAATCATAAAAGAACCTTTCTTTAAAACGGATGAGTTACACCATATCATAAAGCGATCCTGTTTGTTCCTATTTTTCTCTCCTCCCACCCGTAAAAATAAGATGCTCAGAGATTAAGGTTCGAAATCACATCTCATGGTACATTACCTTTTTCTCTCTCGTACTTTAAACTTAGCTATTGTATGTTTAATGAATTTTGACCTTAAACGCAGGCAATCCTAAATCATAAAAGAACCTTTTTCTAAAATGGATACCATGCCTACGGTGACCATACATCCTTTATCGTAAAGGACAAGTCTTTTATTTCAAGTAACTGTTCTTTAGATTTATTTGTTTTTTCAATACTCAATTTTGTCTTTTATTTTTACAGTAACAGGAAATTCTTTTGTACTTAGCGTTTTAATGTCCAACGTCGTATTAACATGAGAATTTTTACGGAAACATAAATAATTTTTGAAGCAGTGAAAAGTTAGAACTCTGGAAGCTTGCACAAAATGCAACTATTATTATAGATGAATTGTTTACGGTTTTTTGATTTTCTGAAAAATAATTATATACTTAAAAAATATCCATTTATCTAAAAAATGTTGCTGAAAGTAATTTTTAAACTTAATTTTTTTAATTTTAATACGTACATAACTTGAATTTTAATTAATTGGAATGCATTACTACACTCTTAAAAGTATATTTACACTAATATATAGTTTGTTTTGTTTTTTGTTAATTCTATTTTTTATTTTTTTAAATTAAAATTATTCATATTAGATCCGTTTTAATTTTTTATTATATATTCCGAACGGCGAACTTCTTTTAGATTTAAACCAAGGAATTTATTCCAACACAGTTGAACTAATTTCAAATTATAAGAAAACTGTGTATCTCATTTTGGCATACTATGCAAGAAAATTTCGTAATACGCAGACTTCTAACAGTCACAAACATGTTGTGTTTACATTCGTTAATACCATGAATCTAGGAGTACTTTTATCTGTTTATATCTTAGGTAAACATTAATATTTCTTAAACTTTTTTTTCAATCTATGCCTAAGTGAATTAAGCTTTATTTTGAAACTATAAATAGACAAAAAGTTATAATTTTATATAGCCGAAAAAATTATATTTTCGTGAAAAATATAAAACTGATATTTACATTTAGAAAAGCTACAAACGACTTACAATATTATAAAATATAAAATTAAAATATTATTAAAAAATGTTTTGCTATAAGAATTTAAACAATTCTAATATGAAACTGCAAGGGGTTAAGTACGTTTTAAAGTTTATGTTGTAGCTTCTTGGATGGAAAGGAACGGTTACACAAATATACATATTAATACTTATTTAGTCATGCTATATTAATATATTTTGCAAACAAATCATTGAAACATATTATTAAAAAAATCGTCCTAAGTATTAATTATTGGCGCACATTGTTCGCATAATATCGAGCGATGCTCCTCGCATTGTGGTCTTTTTCATTGAGAAGAAACAAATCGAGTTTTCACTAAAGGCAAGGCGATATCTGCACCATACCACATTTATCTAATTTGTAAGTAACGGGATCATATATGTATTATTATTCGCTATCTTCGCTATCTTCTTCCGTATCTTCTTCCTCATCTTCTTCCTTAATAACGATTTTCATTAGCGCTCGTAAATGATCGGAGATCCCTGAACTTAAACGCAAACGACTTTTTATAAAGGGTCTGATTAAACTTAGAGCTAACGTTTTTAAAAACTTATCTCTTTCTATCATGTCCTTTTTGTCTTCTTTGTTTAAATTATATAAAATAGAACTATTAAGACCGCTTTGATCTAACATAGCATAAAAAAATCTCATCGACCAACGATTAGATATTCGTTCAGTACGATAATCACGACAACTTTGGTCAAATGCATCAGTGCCTCCTTTAATAGAATTATTATAAAATTGAATGATATCTGATTCTTTTCTAACTTCTATATCGCCTCGTAAAGAAGACAATATTAAAACTATTTTATTTTGTTTCGGACAATATGAAACTAACGTCATATTATTAGCATAAAGAAAACGTGAATCATTAGATGCAGTAAATCTTTTCATCTTCAGTGGTATTTCTCTTTCTTTTGCTCGAATTGCCCCTACCATACTAAGTGAAAAGTTATTTTTCATGCTTTGCACTAGAGGCACTGAAGTGAACCGTTTATTACAAATAATGTTTCTGTGAGTTTTATGGATCGGCTCTGATAATTTACGAACATAATAAGTAGGCACAGACTCTAGAGGTCTTGTATCGACTTTTCCAACGTAAGGAATAGCATTTATTACATAAGATGTTCGAGAATCGTTCATCATAACAATTTTAAGCCCACATTTCTGCGGTTTAGTACCAATTTTAACACGAAAAGGACATTTACCGGCAAAATATAGTAACTGCTCGCCTATTGTTACATGTTTACCCGGCAAATAATACTCTTTACAATTCGATATAAATAAATCCCAAAGGTCACGAATTGGTGCTAAATTATCACGTTGGCGACGTTCGTGACGCGTACTTTTATCATCGAACTGTAAACATTGTAATAAAAACGTATAACGAGCTTTTGGCATGGTGCAGCGATAGACAATTGAAGCTGTTGATTCCCATAAATCCTCTATTTTGTTATAAGTTTTTTTTTGTACTCCGCTATAGTATAAAATTCCTATAAAAGCTTGTAGTTCCTCGAGATTAATATCATATAAATAATTTTCTAATATTGAATAATTTTCTCGTTTTCGTGCAATCTCAGCGTTAGTATATTCGACAATTTTACCTAGCATTTCATCAGTAAAAAGAAGAGACCATACTTCTATTGGAGTGTTTGTTTTATTCGCAACGCCCAACACTTGAGGTCCATAATTCGATACTTTGTCTGCTTCTGTTTGTTCTTCCGTCGGTGGTGTAACGGACCATTTAAAGCCATACATAAAACAGCTCTCCAAGGATCCTCGTGTCGACACATGCGCTGCCCCTTCTTCTTCACTTTCAGACGATAGTTCTACGTCCTCTACCATATCATATGCTTCTTCTTCCGACTCGATATCACTTAATTCTTCAACATTATCTTCTTCTGAGGAACTTTCCTTATCAAAAGGTTGTTCAGTATACATTCGCAACAGCATTTGTAATTTTTGTAGGGGTTTGCTGATGTGCGTTTCCATTGCTGATAGCTAAAAATTATTGAAGATACTAGTTTATATCACAAAAATAAAATGTTATTTAAATTAGAAACATGCATCAATGTATAATAAGAGAATATTATTACTTAATTACAATATAATAGAAAATCAATTTTTAATTAATAAAAAAATATATAAAATAGAAATAAAAATAATAATAGTTTATGGTACGAAAATTTTTAAAACAAAGGATGTAAAGGAGGTTAACGAATCAAGCAAAGTGTACGTGCTAATAATGTATTATTTTGAATGTATGTAACAAATGTTTCGACCTGTAATAAGGTCATTTTTAGTGCGATATAACAATAACCGTTACTTACAAACTAAAATCGATGAAATGTAGTCAGATTATAAAATTCGTCAAAAAATAAGTCAATCTAAAGTAGTCACTTGATGTGCCAATTAATAGTGGTAATATAGGCTCTCATAGTACTATTGTTACAGTGATACATAAGTGTGGACTGATTAATCTGACAATTTGGTATTTTACATACTTGACTTTCGAATTTTATAATCTGACATTTATAATCTCACATTTCATCGATTTCAGTTTGTAAGTGACGGTTATTATTGTATCGCTCTGAAAATGACCTTATTTACAGGTTGAAACGTTTGTTAGATTTTTTCTCCCGACTGCTGCCAATCTTCGGTTGGCGAAGACGAGGGAGTATGCGTTTCACCGAGGCCGAATCTTTTTACACATTGCTTAGTTCATTAATCCCCTTTATATCCTTTGTTTATAAAATGTAAAGTTACGTTGACAAAATATTTTTAAATATTATTTTAAAGTATACTTACTCTCTACAAAAATGCGATGCGATTACTATGGTCGAGTTTGTGAGACTGAGACCTACAAACACTCTTGAGATGTGCTTTGTTTAGCTTCTATGGTCGAACTGGCGTTACCGTTACAACTGCCACTTCAGGAGAGTCGAAATTTTGTTCTCTCCCCACCACAAGGCAAGGAAACGTGAATACCAACCAATAGAAGTTTCTGTTCAGGTCTGCCAAATCAAGTAGTAACCTAGGGTTAATTTTATATCTTTTTTTAAAATAATTTATTTTTAATTATTATAGCATTTTATAATATTTGTCTAAATAATTAGTATATGTTCCATGTTAGATAGAAACACTTTTACAAAATTAAATATACCATGCGATATATTTTTATTTATATTTTTGTATCATAATAATTTATGTCTCGTATTTTAAAAGCAAGTATTTTATAGAACACTGACATTAACAATAATTCAAAAGGGATTTTTTACTTAATACAATTATTATTATTTTATTTGTTGTATTGAGATTCAACATGTACAGGTGTTAAGGCGATAGTAAAGGCGCCCGCACAATGAAAAATATAAGGAACAAGGAACAGATATTAGCGATTAGAAATAAGAAATCAGGAATAAAGCTGGTGTAGCATTAATACACGGCTTCCGATAGGTTAAAAATCTATTGTCTGTGTTTCCGTTGCCTGTATTTTTCCTCGTGCATCCAACTTTATTCTTGATTCTTTAGTCCTATTCGCTAATATATATCTGCCCCTTGTTCCTTATGTTTTTCATTGTGCGGGGGCCTTTAGACGGCACAACAGTAGACGATCACGGTTAAAAAAAAACCGGCACTTACTTTGCACTCTCGCAATTGCAAAAAGGGCACTCGGTCCTCTCTTTATATACTCTAGCGATTCCAGAATATTCGATAAGCTCGATTTATCCGGAGATTGAAATTTTCAAATATTCTGGAACGCAATTGTTGTTTATTAATAATAGTTAAGTTCCAACGAAGTACTTTTCGGATTCTGGTGGTGAACTCAAGATGCTCATAACGCAGTCATTGGCTCGCTCGGTTTAAGCGCGCCGCTATGATAGGTGAAGACCGTGGTATAGCATGTGTGACGTATCGCGCGCTTGATTGGGCGCGGGGCACAAAGGGCGCGTTCAGCAGACACAACTGTTGTGCAACTGTTGAGTTCGTCTTATCAACACTCTGCGTTGATTGGTTGGTTCTAAAAGTAAGAGCTAATCACGTTCGACTGCTACTGAGCGGCTTGGTCTGCTGAACACGACCAATGAGATAGCGCGTAATGTCGCGCCACTTTTGAGTTGGTGCCACGCGTACTAAGTATTTCCGCAACAACAGGAATGTATAAGAAATGTCATAGAATGGATCTCTCGAATCTACGATTATGAAAAACGTTTCGTTTAGCGGTAACTGCGTTAGAAATCGCGGTGCTCATATTTGCGTTGCGAACTTTGTTGCTTACTTACATTGCACGATGTGCAATGCATTTGAGGATCTTTTCGCAAGCGTCCCGATTTTATTCGTGAGAAAATATTTAGATGTAAATACTAAATTGATATAATTATTCTACTATTTTTCTACTTTTTGGCTGGAAACTCGGAAAAGTGCGAATTTGTATGAAGTGCGCAAGTAAGTATTAAATTATTATCGTGACTGTAAAATATTTCGCTATTGTGCAAAATTAGTTTAGTGTGGAAAGTTCTCGCGAACAGCTTTGCTCGTTATTTTACTACACTACTGACTTATACTCGAGGAGCACTATGCGGTTAAGCTTTGGTGGAGTGGAATGTGCAATGTCTCAGTCATTAGCAGATCCTTTGCTTATCATTATACGAGTATGTATTTAATAACAAAGATATTTAATTGTGACCGACATTTTGAGCAACTTTTGTGCGTAAAACGAAAGTAAATTGTTAAGTTTGAAAATATACTATAATAAGGTAAATGTACCAATGCCTGGATAGTCAGTGGCCATGTACCTATGTCTGGACACCTTTATCATTTTAGTCCTTAAATAAATTATAACGCGAATTAAAATCAAAGATAAACATATTTTTCTTTTATTTTGAAACTTTAGTTACAGTATCGAAGCGTTAATTCGCGTTATCTTTATTTAAGGACTAAAATGATAAAGGTGGCCAGACATAGGTACGTGTCCGCTGACTGTCCAGGTATTGATACATTTATCTTAATATGGAAACTATCTTGCACGATGGGTTCTCTACCTTAAAATACTTAATAAACCTTCTGCTTCCTGATTATTTTGTGTATGGTTATTCAAAATTATCATAGGCTGCCTATCCTTCAGGCTTCACTCTCACATATGTTTATGTTTATATGTTCTTAAGCTGGCTCCGCAGACCTTAAGTTCCTATCTCAAAATACTCAGTACGGCACTCCCTTCTTCCTTTTTAATTTTTGTAAAATTATTTAGAATTACTGTATAATGTGTGTATAACACATATACAAATATACATATATATATATAAATAAAGCTTTTATAGCTTTATAGTAACACTTTTTGTTCTTATGGTTTATTTGTGTTTTTAATTCCATACATTTAGTAGTTAGGAAATACTGCAATATTCGCACGCGCGTATAAGAGTTTTAAATAACTAATTTCTGTCAAAACGTTGTAACATAAATGATACTATGGTCAGTGTTTTATGACTTTACTGCATCAGTGCTGCAGGGGGATTCAATGCTCCAGCAGATAACGTACTGTCGCCGGAGGAATCGTAGCAACTCCATTTCCGTTGCAAATCTTTATTGCCTCGACGTGTCTGTGGGTCAGTTTTATCAGTGCGGAGTCATTTGTTTTGTTTACTGGTATCCCGCTTCATGAAAACGAGACTCGATTATTCATCTTCTGGCATTGCGATCGATTCGTCCGAAATTTCGTTTGTGTCTGTGTTTTGCCTTGTTGATTCTATCTTTCTAATATTTCTAAAACTTAGTTTACGAACACATATAGTTTACGAACACATATAGTTTACGAACACAATTTCATCATTATTAAATTTTCATTTTGAAGACTGGTTAGTCGCGTATCTCCATACTTTCCTGTCCTACGCATTTCCCTGAAAGTAGAGCATTCTACGTCTTTGATTATTTGTTAACAATTATCTAATCTGCGTCTACTTCTGTCTCTCTTTATTCCTATCTCCGCCTCCAATATAACGCGAACATTACTTTTATGTTTCAGCAAGTGTCCTACTATTCTGTCTCTTTTGCTCTTTATTGTTTTCCATATATTTCTCTTTTTCTTAATTCTTTCTACTATTTTCCTGTTGTTAACTTTATCTGTTCAAGATATTCTCTTCATGCGCCTGTAGCATCACTTTTCGTACGCTTTTGTTTTTTTTCCTATCCGCTTTCGCCACCGTCCGCACGTTTCACAATCGTACAATGCTGTGCTCTATACGTACGTGTTTAACAGTCTTTTCCGAGTTTCTAGATTTACCGTCTCGACCATAATAATGATTTCTTTTTATTAAATGCGACTTGGCCCTGCGCTATTCTTTGTTTTATGTCTCTACCGTTTCTATCATCTCAAGTTGACTTCTCAGATAACAGAAATCCGTGACTTCTTTCAATTCCTTGCTTCCGATTTGTAGTTTAGTTTTAACTTTTAACCCTATTTTCGTGCCCCTTGCATGTCAAGATTTTGGTCTTCTTTTTATTAATTTTCATCTCGTACCCTTCTGTCACAACCGCTTTCATTTCGTTCAAAACTTTTTCCAGTTTTTCTTTGCTAGATAATACTTCTGCTATATCATCCACGAATCTGAGCATCTTAATCGTTTGATGTGTACATTAATTCTGAAAACTATTCTGTCCTTACTATTAATTGCCTGTTCGATATATACAAGTTGAAAATTATAAGCGGTGACAACACGGAACCCCGTCTCACTCTCTTTCTAATATCTATCTCCTCCTCTACGTTCTTACTCAATTTCTATAACCGCCGTTCGCTCTTTGTACAAATTGTGTATCACTCTTCTGTCCCTATATTTCATCCCTACATTTTTAAGTATTTCGAACAGCTTTTTCCATTTTACGTTGTCGAAAGCTTTTTCTAAATCTACAAATCTATATATAGGCCTTCTTTCTTTCTTTCTTTCTTTCTTTTCTTATTCTTACTCTGTTACTATCCGTATTAGTCTTTCCTTAACATTTTTTTCCGCTCTTTACTCCATCCTTCTTTGATTCTAGTTAGATTTTTTGATGCGTGGGAGGATCATTAATTAATCGTTCTGAAGTTTTTGCAAGTATTTGCATCTTTCCTTTTTGGTAGAGTTACTATGAGTTACTATATATTCCGTTTGTAATCTTCCGGAATCTTGCGCGTCTCGTATATATATGTATACAGCTAACTAATTTAAATAAACGACCTAGTAGTTCTGGCCTCGCACATTTTAATACTTCTACCTGCAATCTATCTATACCTGGCGCTTTATTGTTTAAAAAAATTTTTAATGCTAGCTCAAATTCTTCCCTTATTATAGGATAGCCTAGGTTATCCATCTCATTAACATTACTTTTCCCTTTCTGATAGATCTCCTAATTCTTGTCCCGCATATCATTTCTCTAAATATTCCTTCCAGCTATCTGCCTTTTTCTTGTTTCCGATTAAGATATCTCCCGCCTCGTTTCTAATGTTTTTACTTTTAGGTTCTATTTTTCTAAAATTTTTTCTAATTATTTTATACGCTTCGTCAATTTCCCTACTTTCAACTTATCCTCCACCTCTTTGCATTTGTTATTAATCCCTTGTTCTTTAGCTTTCCTGCATTCTCGAATAATTTTTCATTTTACCGCCTTATATCTTTATTGCCCTACTAATCTAGCCTATTCTTATATTTTCGCATTTCCTCTATTAAACTCATAATATCTTTTGTTATCCATGTTATCTTTGTAATCTCATATCTTTTGTTATCTATGTTACGAACATTTATACATTGTAAAATGTTTGGAAATATCTCATTGTGAATACGAACTGTTGCAGAATGCCAACTGAGCTCGAAATGATATTAAAACATTAAATCTAGTGTATTTGTTAAAATTAGCAAAAAAGGACCTCAACAATTTATATGAAAAAACCGTTTTCGGTTAATTTGCTTGAATTTGTAATATGTTGTAGTTCTTATATTTCGGATAGAAAGTCTCTTTACGATACATATTAAATATAGAAAATTTTATAAACCATCAGCACAAGCAAAAATTACATTATATTTTTAGCTTAAATAAATATAACTTAAAAGTAGCCGCTACGTTTTAGTACATTATTGTAAACGACTATACCTTTTTACGTATTTTCCATAACATTTCGAGAAATGGAATCGCGAGAAACTTTAAAAGTGATACGTTTTTTTTTCACACCATTTGAACTTCAGGGAAAATGTCAAATCGTAAACAATTGATTTCACTGCGAAGTTGCCCGATGAGAGCCATACCGAACGCAATATCCAAGAAGCAATATCCCCGATGCTCATATCGTTGCTGATTCCCTGCATACCTACATACTACATATACGCGAGAAAATCGCGCGCTGCACCGACGCGGCGGTTGAAGAGCAATCCATCGCGGCGCCACACCCGTCAATGTGTACGGAAAAAAAGTTATTGGACTTCACGTGTGTCCCAGTGTCCCGCTGCACATTTCCCGCGGGTATCCGTGACTGAAAGGAGAATGAAAGCATCATCCTCTGCTCGCTCCGACCCTTTCATCTCGCGGCATTATCCCGTGGACGACGAGGCATTTCAAAATTGCAATACATAGAATACAATGGTGACTTTATCCAATTATTTTACGCTTTTGCTTTATCGTAACCTTAATTGGATTTTTATTATGTAATATTGAGTACTTAAAAAAAAAGTTTCCCGACAAGATATTTCTGAGGCAGAGTATTTCCATATATTTTTTAAAGTCAAAGGTTAATTCCACAGTAAAGTAAGTTGTAAAGGGCGGGATGCGAAGAGCAAAAGGAGAACTTAAAGATACAAGATTTTTGGCTTAAGACTTTCGACAATTCTGCGCGGCTCTGCTTTATCCTCGTCTAGATCGGGATTATTCTGCCGACCGGGCATTAGCCGAAGAAATACGACGAAACTTTTGCATCCAGCCAGCAGCATTTAGTTTCAAGTTTTCACACCTGGGAAGCTCTTCGGTGAGAGGAAGCTGCTCGCGATGCGCCTAACGTCTGCTTCGAAACTTCCGGAAGTTTTCGATTAGTCGCTACGGTGCATATGAAACTATTCTCCTGGATATCAAAGATGTTAAAGGCCCCC